>NC_057391.1:50169867-50440606 GCF_019320065.1 Cervus canadensis | reverse complement strand
TAAATATTCACAGCATAGATCCTCTATGACTCACTCCAGAATATTGGAAATAAAAGTAAGACTAAACAAATGGGACCTAATGAAACTTAAAAGCTTTTGCACTACAAAGGATACTATAAGCAAGGTGAAAAGACAGCCTCAGATTGGGAGAAAATAATAGCAAATGAAGAAACAGACAAAGGATTAATCTCAAAAATATACAAGCAACTCCTACAGCTCAATTCCAGAAAAATAAATGACCCAATCAAAAAATGGGCCAAAGAACTAAACAGACATTTCTCCAAAGAAGACATAACAGATGGCTAACAAACACATGAAAAGATGCTCAACATCACTCATTATTAGAGAAATGCAAATCAAAACCACAATGAGGTACCATTACACGCCAGTCAGGATGGCTGCTATCCAAAAGTCTACAAGCAATAAATGCTGGAGAGGGTGTGGAGAAAAGGCAACCCTTTTACACTGTTGGTGGGAATGCAAACTAGTACAGCCGCTATGGAAAACAGTGTGGAGATTTCTTAAAAAACTGGAAATAGAACTGCCATATGACCCAGCAATCCCACTTCTGGGCATACACACTGAGGAAACCAGATCTGAAAGAGACACGTGCACCCAAATGTTCATCGCAGCACTGTTTATAATAGCCAGGACATGGAAGCAACCTAGATGCGCATCAGCAGATGAATGGATATAGGAGCTGTGGTCATATACACCATGCGAATTTACTCAGGTGTTAAAAGAATTCATTTGAACCAGTCCTAATGAGATGGATGAAGCTGGAGCCCATTATACAGAGTGAAGTAAGCCAGAAAGATAAAGAACATTACAGCATACTAACACATATATATGGAATTTAGAAAGGTGATAACGATAACCCTATATGCAAAACAGAAAAAGAGACACAGAAATACAGAACAGACTTTTGAACTCTGTGGGAGAAGGTGAGGGTGGGATGTTTCAAAAGAACAGCATGTATACTATCTATGGTGAAACAGATCACCAGCCCAGGTGGGATGCATGAGACAAGTGCTCGGGCCTGGTGCACTGGGAAGACCCAGAGGAATCAGGTGGAGAGGGAGGTGGGAGGGGGGATCGGGATTGGGAATACATGTAAATCCATGGCTGATTCAAAGAATAAAAAAAAAAAAAAAAAAAATGTCCTTATCTTAAGTAGGAAATGTTCTTATCTTTAGTAAGGAAAAAACCTGAAAAAATTCAGGATAACAAAAATAAAGGCACCTAAAAATGAGACGGAAGACAAAAAAATAAAACTGACATATCAATCTTTGTTTTTTAAAAGAAAACCGAAAAAAAATAAACTATAGCTAAATATAATTTGAAAAAAAAGGAAAATTCAAATGAATAAAATTAGAAATATAAAAAAGGATATAACAGATAAAGAAGATACTCAGTTTGTAAGACAGTAGTATATGTAATATCATGTCAATATATTTGAAAATCTGAATGAATCCCAGGAAAAACCAATGATCAAAATAGATTAATGAAGTAAAAAAAAATCTAACCAGGAAAAAATACAAAAAATTGTCAAAGAATTACCTCCAACAAAGGCTCCAGGCCTAGATGGTATTATAGCTGAGTTCTTTAAAACTTTCAAGAACAAGTAAGTCCCATGCTATATAAACTGTTCCAGAGCACAGAAAATTAGGGAAAGAGTTCCAATTCAGTTACGAAGCTGGCCTAACCCTGATATCAAAACCTGACAAAGATAGCACAAAAAAGAAAATTCACTTAAGAATATAGAGGCAAAGATCCTACAAAATATACTTGAAAAGAGAAATCAACAGTATGCTAAAAGATTACACATCCTGACATGCAGAAGACATTCATTCTAGGAATAAAAGAAGGGTTTCTATTAGGTACTATCATTATATATCATATTAATAGATCATAGAAGAAGGACTGAATAATCTTAACAGATGCCCAAAAGGCATTTTGGTAAATTTCAGTATCAATTTCTCATAAAACAGCCAATACAAGTTAGAAAAGTGATTCCAAGCATCATAAAAAATTGATTGGTATGAAAATAAAACCATGGAAATTTTTGAAAAAGAGGGATCATGAGGGAAGGCTGGTCCCACTGATGTTAATTTTTAGCTTTTTAAACATTTACTGACGAAAATACTTCAAGATACTATGGTCTTGAAGTAAGAACAGAAAAATACAAAAGAAGAAAACTGAGTCCAAAGGGATTTAGTAAGATAAAAGGTACATTTAGATTAGTATTGTGAAAAAAAAATTGATTATCAATAAATAAGATGCGGATAATTAACCATTTAGAAAAAATTAAAATTAGTTCCTTATCTTAAGGCATTTGTTTACAAAAATAAACATATATACTTGGTCCAGAAGGTCTAAAGGGTTATATGTGAAAAATGAAATGGGTAATAGCAAGGGAAAATACACATGGATTATTCAGCGGCTAGGGGCACTGGGAAGTTCTTTCTAAGCAAAATAGCGATTTCATAAGTTGCAAAGATGCAGACAGATCAGACTACTTATAAAATATTAAAATTAAATAATAAACAGTAATCTTGAAACAATTACATTTCAATAGCTAATATTCTTAATAAATAATGGTTCATAAGCCAGAAATTCTAATTTTAATAATCTACACAAAATTATAGTCAAGAATATTCACTGCAGTATTATTTGTAAACTGTTTCCTCATTTAAGAATTGTGTAAGCAGTGGGGTCAAAATTTGATTAAATAATAATAAGAAAAGAAGGCATTAGAAAAAATAAAAAGTAATAAGCCAAAATGTTTATTTTTAGGTAGTAAGATTACTGGTGCTAGTTTTCTTTTTCATACATTTATGACTATCTGTCAAAACTTTCATGATGAATACATACTACTTTCATAATTAGAAAAACTAACACATTAGTCATCACTTTCATAAATACATGTGATTATCAGGCTTCAAAAGTTTCAACAAATATAAAAATTTGTAACAGTTTGTAAGTCAACTGTCTTTGCTTGTGGAAAGTCCCTTAAACCTTGTGGTTCTATTAATATCTTAATTTAGCATAAAAATACAGTTAAAAGAAAAGATACGGTCTTAGATTATAACTTCATTTATTCTCTCAAAGGGATTTTGATTTTAATGACTATTAAAGGGATTGATTTTCAAACAAATATATCTGCCACTGCAACGAACAGAAATAACTCAAAATAAAGGTTTTTCAGAGTATTTAGAACAGAATCAATTTAAGACTTGTCACTCTATGTTAGGTTTTTATTCAGGAAACCTCATTAAGGTACTCCAAACTGGAAGATGACTTGTCCAAAAGGTCTTTAGAAAAAGTCTCTTAAAAAAACCCAAATATATATATATATATATTTCATATTCTTGAGGGCAGAAACTGTGTCTTATTTATGGTATCCTCAGAACTTCTTACAGAGTTTGAGACAGCATGTAGGTGGTATTCAGCAGATTGCTGTAGATTGAGAGAATGAATTTTATAGATTTGGATCACAAGTACTCTTAGCTTTAATTTTCCTAAAGAGGAAACATCTAAAGCTGTTCAGTTAAACCTCGTACCCTTGATTTGTTTCAGACATTTCCCTTTAAACTTTCTCCAGCTCTAGTACATTTCTTAAGGTGGGTGAATCAGAATTTTGAACGAGGATAGAAAGTTTTCTTTCTAGATACCAATGATCTTAGTAAGTGTTGTTCTTTTGCATCATCTTACAATGGTTAACAGTAGCACTTATTTGACACTTTTCTTCCAAATTGTGTAAGGACAACACAGAGAATCTCCTTGCTTTGATATTTCAATATCCAGAAAATTTTGGTTTTATTTACTCTGCCAGAACACTCCAAATCAATTATAAATGTTAAATAAGACTAGATTTAGCATCTATTAATTTTCTCTAATCAGAAGGGCCCATTAGCCTCTATACTTGTGCTTACCACGTTTAAATAAATTACATGTACAATCAAAACTGTCTCCTATGTACAAGGCACTGAACTCCTTTGTCTGAGAAAACTCGCAATATTCCAGATACTTTGTTTTCTCTCAGGTTTCTCTATGCCTTCAGATATCCCTCCTGTCATCCAGAAGAATTTTACAGAAATCCTTTCACTCAGTAATGCTGTCCTTTATTACATACACAATGAGTGAAGCTTAGAGATGGAAGGTATCTTACAGATGTCCAAGTTAAATTCTCATATACCAGCATGATATTCACCAATGATAAATCATCATAGCCATACTTAAGCTCTTCAATACACTGCATGCCAGACATACACACATACAACTTACTTGTACTCATCATAGACTTCCTGTTTGGGCAGTGAAGTCTCAGGATGCTCCTCTAGGGTATTTCGAATCCAGGAGAAGGCATGCATCTGCTGTGCCCGACTAGATGACATGGCATTCTGATCACTAATCATAAAACAAGAACATATTTTAGCTGAACTAGACAGCAATTCACTGATAATTCTTGAGCCAGGCCTAAATGTTCCACTAAAGGACTATGTGTAAACACACAAACCAATGATCAAACCAAACTCTGGGCTTAGAGTATACGCCCAGTTTTTCAAACACAAATTGTCCACCTATGGTTGTGAGCCATTTTCTATACCTAGTGTTCAGCTGAAGTTATGGCCCTGTTCCATCCCCTACCATTGTCTCTAAAGCGGCAGAGGCGATGAGAGTACTGAAAACATAAGGTATCTGTTTAGCCCACAACTACCTCTAAGGGGACATCTGCTCACTTACTTGCCTGTTCACTTGCCTAAACTTATGAAATCATTGAACTACAAAATGAAAGTTATCAAAAACATTGTTTATTTTCTATTTGCTTAGCATTCTCAAGTTAACTGCCCTGAAATTTTACTAAAGCATTCTATGCTTTGGAATGGAATTCACACTAGAGAGATCCTGACAGGTCAAATCTCCCTCCATGGGCCTTCCTGTAATTGGCCCTCCTCTCCAGACCAATGCCTTCACTAAACATTATATGTTTTTATTACCTAGCATTGTCACTTATAAACTAATTTCATGAAATGGACAACCAAGATAACGTGAGGGAAGCTCCTCACTTGACTCTGATATTCATTTAAACTACAAAAACAATAATAATTTATATATTTCCAAAGAAATTACTGACCAATTTCTAGAACAAAAAAAACATTAAAACAGTTACAAAATTTGGTCCAAGGGGAAAAAAGAAAAAGCAGCAGATTTTTCACTCCATTTCTTTTCATACATATGCTTTTAAAGTAAGAGAATGTTAAGCATAATTTCTATAAATGAAATGAATTCTGAGAAATACTTAAAAGGGTAGAGATCAAAGAGTGGAATGTATGAACCAACAACTTTTCTCTATATTTTCTAAATGAGGCTATTACATGTTTTTACTAATGAAAACAAAGTAATACCCAAGCACTCAAAACATCACACATTTATCATAAATTCATGTGCCATACAGACAATTCACTTTTTCCTCCCTTTTTAAAATTCTGTGATCTGCTCACCTGACAACCTAAAAAAAGTCTTGCACTTTATTGCTCACAATAGTTATGTTTATTCTTTGATTTTTCAGTTCAATTTTCAAAATCTCCCACACTGCATAAATATATTGATCTATTTATAAAACATAAGCCAATTGCATTTCATAGCATTTACTCAGGTACTCTACTAACTGTGGAAAATTCTGAAAGAGATGGGAATACCAGACCACATGACCTGCCTTTTGAGAAACCGGTATGCAGGTCAGCAAGCAACAGTTAGAACTGGACATGGAACAACAGACTGGTTCCAAATAGGAAAAGGAGTACGTCAAAGCTGTACATTGTCACCCTGCTTATTTAACTTATATGCAGAGTACATCATGAGAAACGCTGGGCTGGAGGAAGCACAAGCTGGAATCAAGATTGCCAGGAGAAATATCAATAACCTCAGATATGCAGATGACACCACCCTTATGGCAGAAAGTGAAGAAGAACTAAAGAGCCTCTTGATGAAAGTGAAACAGGAGAGTGAAAAAGTTGGCTTAACGCTCAACAGTCAGAAAACTAAGATCATGGCATCTGGTTCGATCACCTCATGGCAAATAGACGGGAAACAGTGGAAACAGTGGCTGACTTTATTTTTCTGGGCTCTAAAATCACTGCAGATGGTGACTGCAGCCATGAAATTAAAAGACGCTTACTCCTTAGAAGGAAAGTTATGACCAACCTAGACAGCATATTAAAAAGCAGAGACATTACTTTGTCAACAAAAGTGTCTGTCTAGTCAAGGCTATGGTTTTTCCAGTAGTCATGTATGGATGTGAGAGTTGGACTATAAAGAAAACTGAGTGCCAAAGAACTGATGCTTTTGATCTGTGGTGTTGGAGAAGACTCTTGAGAGTCCCTTGGACTGCAAGGAGATCCAACCAGTCCATTGTAAAGGAGATCAGTCCTGGGTCTGGGTGTTCACTGGAAGGACTGATGTTGAAGCTGAAACTCTGAAGAGCTGACTCATTGGAAAAGACCCTGATGCTGGGAAAGATTGAGGGCAGGAGAGAAGGGGACGACAGAGGATGACATGGTTGGATGGCATCACCGACTCAATGGACATGAGTTTGGGTAAACTCCGGGAATTGGTGGTGGACAGAGAGGCCTGGCCTTCTGCGGTTCATGGGGTCGGGGTCGCAAAGAGTCGGACATGACTGAGCAACTGAACTAACTGACTCAAGTACATAAACGTACCCAGGTATACAAATATATTAGCAAAAACTATGGGTAAACACTTAACCAAATATGATCAAAGACTAAAATATCTATTGTTTTGCCAGTCATTTTCTGATGATTTTAGGAATAGTGCAAAACAGTAACAACCACAACACACATATAAACACTGTAACTGAGGCAGAGACAAGAAGAGATATACCTTTTCTCCCCATTGCTGAGACCAGAAGGCAGCTGAAGGTAGAGGTAGAGTTTCTCTAGGTCTGTAAACTTCTCAACTTCTTGCTGTTAGTTAAAAAGGATTAAAAAACAAAGATCATTTTAAAAATTGTTTCTCTCTCAACAAAATTTACTAACATCTTCCTAAAAAAATACTATCTAAATTTAAACCAGATGGAATGAGTCACTTGCCAAAGCAAACAAAATCTAGGCTTTTTTCTCATCAGTAAAATAATATAGTCATGTTGTCTGACAAATTTATTGCATATAAAATGTTGATTAGTAAGAGAAAATGGTACTTTCCTGTTAATTCTTACATCCTGGGTATAAAGTAAATCAAATCAATGCTGAGACAAAAATTCCTCATTTTAAACCACATTTAAAGAAGGAGGGTTGTACAATATTACAGGAAAAGTACTAGACTGGGAGTCAAGAGACTATTTACTAATAGCCTAACCATTTAACTGGTTGTGAGACTTCCACGCCTTAGCAGGTTTTCCTTAAAAATGTAAAATGAATGAGATAATTTCTAGGATCCTTTTCTAATTCTCAAAAATCTAGAACATGTGACTAATGATACTACTGTCAATGGGGGTGGAACTGAGGTTTAAAAATCCAATTATTCCTCAGTATCTGTGGATAACTGGTTCCAGGAACTCCCTTCTCCCCGACTGTGGATACCAAAATCCACAGATGCACAAGTCCTTTACATACAATGGTGGTATACAGTTGGTCCTTCTTAAACACCATAACCAAGGAATCAAATGTAATCCAGGGCTGGTTGAAACTGCAAGTGCAGAACCTGTGGATCCAGAGGGCCAACTGTACCAAAGTACAAACAACAGCCCCTTTCACACAACGCAGATGTAATTATTCTCTGACTTGCAACAGTGGATGCTATTCGCAGAATCTATTTGTAAGATCATCTGTCACTACTGTTCTGCAACTTTGTCATTTTATCTATAAATGTAACCTTTAAAATAATTTCCACTATTCAGAGGACTGTATAGATGTCTTTCCCAGCTGAATTTGCCACAAGATAGTTTTAAATCTGCCATAAATCCTACTGCAATAAAAAGATATGTAACTTTTGGCAGCCTAACTCATTACAATTGAATTGCACTGCAATGGAAAATATGCACAGATTACTGGCATTTTTGGTGGCAGAATCCTTACATAATAAAGTACAACTAAACACAGATCCAATTTATTTAAAAAGCTTAAACTGATATAATTTAGCCTTATTCTTATTCTCACCAGAATTCATTCAAAAACAGTTTAATCTTAGAATCTATCCACAAAATGATTTAATCAATTACATGCAATCAACTCTCAAGTCTACATTGTTTTTATTCTACTGTCTATGGGGTATTTTCCAATTAGTTCTAATATCTGATAGACTGACCAGCAATGTCTTATATAACTTTCCCCTCGACAACAACAATAAAATTCTACAGAAACACAGACATTTCCTTTCAAAACTGTTATTTAACATCTTCTTTTCTCCAGTTTCCCAGTGTTCAGTTTCGGAGTCTACCTGGTTTTGTTCCCCTGGGTGTGTTCCATTCTAATCCTCCATTTAGACTTCTTAACTCTTTCCCCCATGTTCTTCCAGTCTCTTCATTTTCCCAACCACTACATTAGTTTAAGTCTTTAGCTGTCTTTCTTTCAACAATGAAGGATAATTCATTTACTCATTTATTTATTCACTAAATTTATTTTTTGCAACATTCCACAAATGTAAGTGTTAACTTATATTGTGTATCACAATCTATATAAAGGCTGGAAATAGATGAACAACACAATAGTCCCTGCCCTTAAGGAACTTAAAATGATTCTTGAGTTACTGAAAATATCTAACTATCTGTTTTGCCTGCATCTATCTTTCCCCACTTTAATCTGTCTTAAATATAGTTCCTAAAATACCTCTTGTTGAATATTATTAACATCACCCACTTAAACCCAACAGAGCCTTTCACATTAAATAAAAAATAGTTTATGTTACAAAAAACCCATGATTAGTATTATGGGCAAAGTCTTAAGAAAATGCAACACAAAACATCTTTTTTCCCCCCTTGGGTAAACTCCCTTTCTTAATGGAATATTATTCAGCTATAAAAATGAGTGAAATCTTGCCATTTGTGGCAACATGAATGGACCTTGAGTGTACTATGATAAGTAAAACAAGTCAGACGGAAAAGGATAAATACCATATGATCTTCCTTTTATGTGGAATCTAAAAACAACAACAAAAAAGACAAAAACCTTGAGCCCATGGACACTGTAATGATTGGTGGCAGCCTGAGGTGGGGGAGGGAGTGTAGGTAGTGGGAGTGGAAGAAGGGGTCATACAGTACAAATTTCTAGTTATAAAATGAGTAAGTCACGGGGATATAATGTATAGCACGGTGAATATAATTTGCAAGTAGCCAGGATAGATCTCCAAAGTTCTCGTTATTAAAAAACTTTTGTAGCTACGTATTGGTGACAAAGGTTAACTAGATTTATCGCAGTGATCATTTTATAATACAAGCATACCTTGCAGGTACTACAGGTTCAGTCTTAGACCACCACAATAAAACAAATACCACAATAAAGTGAGTCACATCAATTTTTGGTTTCTTAGTGCTTATAAAAGTTATCTTTGCTCATGCTCAGTCGCTAAGTCTTGTCTGACTATTTGTGACCCCATGAACTGTAGCCCACCTGGCTCCTCTGTCCATGGAATTCTCCAGGCAAGAATACTGGAAAATGTATTGTCATTTCCTTCTCTTAATATAGTCTATCAAGTATGCAACAGCACTGTATTTAAAAAACAAGGCACATACTTTAATTGGAAGTATTTTATTGCTAAAAAGATGCTAACCATCATCTGACAATGCAGGCAGGCTCACCACAAACCTTCAATTTATAAAAAATAATATCTGCAAAGTGTAATAAAATGCAATAAAACAAGGTATGCCTATATATACAAATACTGAATCATTATGTTTTAATATTATTATAAACTAATTATATTATATTATTATATAATTATATTATATATTATAAACTAATATATATTAGTTTATATATATAAACTAATATATATTATATAATTATATTATATATTATAAACTAATATAATGTTACATCAGTTACAAGTCACTTAAAAATATCAAACAAAAAAAACCCACCATTTTTGATGACTAAGAATAAAAAAACTTTATATTGTTGGAAAAACTTTGGTTTCTATAGTTTTCAACTTTTATATATACTAGAGAAAAGAACAGAGAAGAAATTCCATAAGAAATTCAGAAGATAATCCAAATTAGGATAAAGTACCAAAGAGATGATTCAAAGATGGAATCAAAAAAAGATCAAACTCACTGCTGCACCCTTTACTTTGTCTTTCAAACAGTGAAAAATTACTACTGTCAATTACTCTTTTGTTATGTGGGACTCAACACACAGAAGAAAATAATTGGAGAGTTTACTAAAACTGACATCAAAGAAGCAAATGAGAACAAAATGACTTAAGTGTACAGTGGTGGCATTCTAGTCCAGTGGAGCTGAGTTTACCATGAGAATTTTGGTTTTGGATACACCTGTCACTTACAGCTAATCACTGGCCTCCAAAACAATGATCCGTGGTGTATAAGACCTTAACTTTGATTATATCAGGGCAAGAATATCATGTGGTGCAAGTAAGTTAAACATCAGATTATTTGATATACTGTGTAAAGATTTAAACATCAAGAGTAAAGTTTTCTGTTCCATGTGGAGATTCATTAATTGTAAAAAAGAAGCATGCTTGATGGATTTATGAAATGAAGGACAAAGCTGCTTTATTTTTAGAGCATTAGAAAAAAAACTGCATACATTTTTAAAAATTATAATTTTAAAATTCTGCCATAAAATGCAATAATGCATTAATATATGCTACAATGTGGATGAACCTTGAAAACATTATGCTAGGTGAAAGAAGTCAGACACACAAAAAAAAACATTTATCAAATGCTTTCACTTTTATGAAATATCCAGAACAGTCAAATCCATGGAGAGAGAAAGATTAGTGGCTACCAGGGACTGGGAGGAGGGCACTAAGAGGATTGATTGCTTAGTGGGTTTCCTTGGGGTGATGAAAATGCTTCAGAACTGGGTAGAGGTGATGTTTACATAACACTGTGAATATGCTAAATAGTACTAGTGATAAACTTTATGTTATGTATATTTAACAACAATAAACATTATAATTTTTAATAGAGCTTGATATATGTGGCAGACATATCTGAATATCTGACCTGAAACTTCAAATGACAATTATCAACATCCCTATTTATTAGACTTAAAAGTCTTCATTTCCTTGAGTTGAAGAAGTTCAGTTCTCAACAAAGACAGAAGTTCTCAAAGCAAATTTATTAAAAGTGCCTTCAAGTTTAGGGGGAACCTCAAGTACTATCTAGTTTGTTCAATGAACTAAGGTGATAAGTTCCCACTCCTGTAGTTGAAAATCTTGCCCAAAAGCTTATGAGGCTTCTCTCTTATAGTTCAATCTTTGCAAGAAGATATCAAAAAGGAATTTTGGAACTGAAGTTTGATTCAGATATCAAAGACATTCTAGGAAACCACTCTGAAGAATTTTTGGCAAAAATCTCCCTGTTTATTCCCAAGTAGGTAAGCAGACCTTGTGTGTCAATCATCCCATTTACATAAGCATACCTTTATACAGGTGGTCTTTCAGAAACTTTGAGTATGAAAACTTTGAAAAGCAGTATCACAGACCTAATGTTGCAAATGGCCTAGATAGTGCTTTGCCCTTTCACATCCTAGATAGAAAAGTATACAGCAAAACAATCAGATTCCAATACTGAGGCCACCTGATGTGAAGAACTGACTCACTGGAAAAGACCCTGATGATGGGAAAAACTGAAGGTAGGAGAAGGGGATGACAGAGGAGGAGATGGTTGGATGGCATCACCGACTCTATACTCCGGGAATTGGTGAACAGGGAAGTCTGGTGTGATGCAGTCCATGGGGTCACAGAGAGGCAGACACAACTGAGTGACTGAACTGAACTGAATATCCTTTTCCCCACTTTGTGGCACCTTGGGAGTGCTGTGTTTCAGTGGTGAGGCTACAACATGGCAATGTCTGTCAATGTGGGTTCCTGTGGGGCTATGTGGAGCAGGGGCCTCCGGTGATTTGTGCTATATACATAAAGTGAATGAAAACAAGTTGTTCTGGTTAGGCCACTGATATTTCAGGCTTCCTTTGTTTCGGCAGCATAGCCTTGCCCCTCCTGATTAATATAGAAAGTTAGACCTTTTCCTCTATGTAAATAAAATGTTGAGAGAGGAAATGGGCTCTTCTCTAATCACAAAAGCTTTCATTCATTTTTAGAATAGCATTTAACTTATTTTGAAATTTCAAATTATACTAGCCAAGCTATTTACATTTATCAAATTGAGACATGGTCTAAAAAAAAATGCTAAGACTATATAGTTCAGATTATATAGCTTTCATGCTTTCATCTACTTTACGTAAAAAAAAAAACCTAATTAAAAATTCAATTGTAATAAATTTTGCATACATGACCATACATGATCCTATAAGAGACTGTTTGTCTGTTTACTTTGGGCCATAGCAATTACTCAGGGTTTTATTATTATTATTATTATTATTTTTTACTCAGGGTTTTAAACTCAATTAATTTGCATTTATTGATTGTTCAAAGAAATTTTTTTTGGTGTCTACTTACACCTTCCTCCTCAACTAGATTGAAGACCCTAGTTTATTGACATCTTTTTGAGGCAAAAACTGAAAATGTACGACAGAGCCAGATGGTACTTCTTTTAATACCCCATTTAATTTTTAAATTTAGAACAATAAAGTATTTCAACCAAAGTACAGAAAGCACACATGTATCACCATCCATATTAAATAAAAGATGCTAACTTTTTGCCATATTTGCTTCAGAATTCTTTAAGCTTTTAGACTATACAGTAATGCTTATTATATGGACTAAAACCAGTTTATCCATTCTTTTATGATAGACAATTTCATTATTTCAAATAGTACTACAATACAAATTCTTATTTGTGACTGCTGTGTCCTTGTGTAGGAGTTTCTGTTTTGGTATGTATCTACCTAAAAGTAGAAGTACTTGGTCATGTAAGATGCACATCTTTAACTTTGCTGGTATTCCCAAACTGCTCCCCAAAACTATTACGCCAATTTGTTTTCCAAAAGCAATGCTACAATTTCTCCACATCCTTATGAAAGCTTAAGATTTACATTTTAGCTAATCTTTTAAGTATGAAAAAGTATCCCACCCACTGTTTTATTTTAAATTTTCTGATTGAGGATGAGGCTATCATATTATTTATCATTTGAGTTTATATTAACTGAGTTTATATTTGAGTTTACATTAATATAATAGCTATCCAATTTTATCATGCACTTGGAGAGATTGCTAAAGATGGTAAGTTTCTGACTTAGCAGTCTGGCACAGGAACCTTGAAAATCAAAGGTTAAAAATAATGCCATTTTTACTTTCAATATTTAAAAGCAACTTCAACTGAGCTGGATTTTAATTTAGAAAAAAAATCTGACAACTTATCTTTGAAAGGATCATATAGCAAAATGTATGATTCACTGATCCTTCTTGAACCTGTGGAACAGACTTTTCATATATCACCTGGTAACTGATTAGTATAGTAATAAAGCAGCTTTGATGGAGCTTTTAGAAACTTGAGGTTAACAGGTAAGTCTCTTATTGATAAGTTAGTAGCCAATAAGGAAAAATGACCTATATTATATATTATAGATGAATAAAGCAGCTGCTGCTTGAGCATGACTGCTGGCTCTTTCAAATCTGATCTATCTAAAACAGCAGGATATAGTGGTCAGGTACAGGACACAGAATCAGAAGGCCTGGATCTGAGTTCCAGATTTGCCCCTCATTAGCTTTGTGATATTAAAGCAAGATGAGCATTAATTTTCAAGTCTGTGAAACACTGATAAAACACCCATGAAATTTTCATAAGGATTAAAAGAATTTTATAAAATATATCTATGTTAGGTTATTACCACATAAACAGTCTGGAGGACTACAGTCCATAGAGTCTCAAAGAGTTGGACACAACTGAAGCGACTTAGCACACATTACATAAATATTACTTTGAAATATATGCTTGCTGAAAGTCAGATTTTGGCAAGAGAGTTTATAATTCAAATTCTATCAACAAATATAGAATCTTTTGTTTGAAAAAGCAAGGTATCTGAAATTTAGGAAACATTTAGCTAGGTGACCTTCACCAACTTAAAGAGTTATACCACAAGAGCAAGGTTCCTAGATTCTATGTATCAGACGTGAGCAGCAAGTTATTGAAGACAGTGCTCCACCAGCACTGACTTTCCTCAGGGTAACTGCAGAAAAACACAGATACTATTCCCTCATAAGCCATCAAGATGTTACTGAAGTTAGAAGATACTTCTGATAACCGTGATACTAGAATAGGTCAGAAACAAAAGCTTTTACCAGGTTGGACTTGGAAAAGAAAATGTGTAACTTTCCACTTGTCTTCTGTTATTAAAAAAACACCTGAAACAATATTCTTTATTTCAAACAACCAAGTTAATTTTTAGTGTTTCAGCTTGTCTGCTCAGGACATTTGCCTTTGAACTATGAAAACATACCAGATGAACTGAGGAATCAGGGAGTATTTTCAATATTTTATTACTACAACTTTAAAACCTCCAAGCAGATGGTAAGGAAACACATTCCCACTATTTACTGGCACAGGTAGTCTGAGTGGAGAGACCTGTTCCTGCTTTCTTAGGGAACATACTGAATCAGGTTTATCCCACAATTTATCAAACATTAATAAAGAAGGATTTTTCCTGTTTGAAATAAATTTCTTTGCAGTGATGTGCTTCTTGTTGTGAGACTTTCCCCTCAAGTATTAGTCAGGTTCTTCTCTTCTTTTTTTAAACAAGGTCACAAAACTGGGTAACAGTTGATATTTATAAAGATGGTAACCAGTGAAGACTTAAATGAAGATCTTTCATGCAAATCTTTGATGGATCATTAGCCTTAATTCCAGAAGAAGCAGAAACTCTCCTGTTGAGATGTATAAACACCTTTCAAGGAATGAGTCAGGTTGACAATGACAGTCTTGATGGAAGATGACCAACCCAAGGGTATCACATTCATAATTAGTTATTCAAATTTTTCTTTTCAAACTAATATCCGAGAAAGGTTTTAAAAGAAGTTTTGATTTAAATTTGTATTTAGAAGTGGTCATTTAAAATTCAGAAACTTAAAATCTCCAATTTGTTTCTTCCATTAAATTATCACATGTGGAGGGAAAATATATAAAGATAGGATAATTGTACTTGAATTTGTCTGTCTTTTATTTTGTAAACTACAGAAACAAAACAAAATGTGAAAAAAATTCTAATTTTTTTTTTTCCCTGAAAGGAGACATTGATTTAGGAGCACAGTTACTAAAAGGCCTCTTTCTTCACCAGCATTACTGACAGAAGGGCTGAATGGGGAAAGTGGAACCTTACTCTACAGTTTTTTTTTTTTTTAATTTATGGAAACAATCAACATACCTGATATTATATTCTTTCAGGCCCCAGCAGTTGTGAAAGCTGTTCTTCCCCAGGATTGAATAAGGAAGATAGAGAAAAAGGTCAAGGTATAAGGACTCTATTTTTCAGTGCGTTTTGCTTAGAATTCTTAATTTTCAGCAATTTTCAGTTTCTTAACTTGCTATGAGAACCATGTGGCCATTTTTTATAAATGTGCTCTAAAAATATACTCTGTGATATGTGTATGTTTACATTTGTCTTTATTGATAAGCAGGCAAACACCAGGCTTTAAAAATAGTATAGATACAATTTTCTATTATTTATTTTTAGTATATTTCATAGAGCCATTGTCGTCACAATTATAATCAATTTAAACAGTTAAAATCATTTTAGCTATTTTGTTTCAGTGAGCATATTATGTTTTTTAATGGCATTCAAGCAACCTGTTTGCAAAAAAGAGACTAAATTTAGAATTACTGATTACTAAAATTCAGTAAGATGATGAGGCTAGCTTTTCATTTTTTTCCTCTTCAGATTTATTTTCAAAGTGGATAATTACTTTCAGAAACATTTCTTAATTACAGGGAGAAGTAGAATATTTAAAAATTCATATAAATAACCTCATATTTTAAACACTTTAAAAAATGTTGTTTATCATTGTTTTTCAAAGTCTTGGCTCTGGAGTCAGGCTACCTGGATTAAAAGCCTAATTCTACCAATTAGCAAGTTTTATGACCCTGAGTAAGTTATTTAACCTGTCTGAGCCTGTTTCTTCATTTGTAAAATGAGGATGATAACAGATTAATCTCATAGGCAAATTATGAGGACTGAATAATAAAATATGTAAAGTACTTGTCTGGCATGTGATAATAAATACTCAATAAATGCTAATAATATTAATATGTACAGAGAAACTCTGGGTGATATTATGTGCATATTACACATAGTTTTTGATAATTATTATTTGTAGATAATCACTCAGCAAATGTTAACTGTCTTCTATGTACTAGACAAGGTACTAAGCACTGGGGCTACCAAGACCGTGAGACACAGTTCTTATTACTACCAAAAGCTTATTTTTGTTGAAGGAAACAAATTAACCTGGGGATCAGCATACTATGCAGTAAGAGTGTAACAGGGTAGAAAGCTTTTTATAAGGTGCATGAAAGCAAGGGCCTTAACAGAAGAAGGTATAGCAGAGAGGCTAGACTCAGGCATACTGTTAACTCCCTTCTTCTTTGTCTTCTGGTCTAGTGGCTAGAAAACAAAATACTCTGTATCCTAGTTTCCCTTGTAGCTAGGTGCACCCAAGTGACGTCACCCTGGAGGTGGAAGTTCCTGAAGTGGGAAAAGAGTAGGTGCCCTGAAAATAAACACAGAGTTTTCCTAGAAGAAAGACCTTTTGCCCTTTCTCTCTTCTTCCTGCCTTGGTATTTGGATAGAAGGTATGGATGTGCAGCAGCCATCAATGCTGTGATGGGACAAAAGGTGACTCAGCAAAACACAAAAAGCCTAGGACTCCAGTAAGCTACTGTACCGCTCTCTGATGCCTAACTCTGGACTTACTAGATGACACAAACTTATTTCTTTAAGCCACCAATAGTTGGGGTTTTCTGTTATCTGCACCTGAATGCATTCCTAGTAGATAAAAAGCATTCTGAAAAGGTATTTGAGCCAAGTCTGAAAGAAGCAGGAGTCATCCAAGAGAAGAAAAATGAGAAGAGCACAGCTGGCAGAGGAAACAGCGTCTATTAAGTCCTGGAGGTGGCGGGAGCGTGGAGGGCCGATACCGGCAGCTATTCTATAATGTGCACCTTCTGGTTCTCGGACAGCTTTAGCCAGGTGACTCCCAACTTCTCCATCTGCCTCTGTGTTTGAGGGATTCAATACTCTCCCCTCAGTGGTTCCATATGGTAAGCAAGCATTCTTAAATGGTAAGTTCCGTGATGATGAACATAAAAACTGTGATCCCTGACTAATGTTTAGCCTTCTAGAAACACATATTTGTGGTTAATAAGTCAATTAGATTTCACATTAACAATTTACACATACAGCACCTTCGACTGAAGCTGCCCTGTGTGCCTCTATTTACACTACAGGCATACCTCCTTTTGTTGAGTTTCCTTTTATCATGCTTCACAGATACTGTGTTTTTTTTTTAACAAACTGAAGGTTTGTGCATCCCTACACTGAGCAAATCTACTGGCACTCTTTTTTCCAGTCTTATTTGCTCACTTTGTGTCTCTGTGTCACATTTTGGTAATTCTCACAGTATTTCCAACTTCTCCAACATTATCATTGTATCTCTTTTGGTGATCTGTTATCAATGATCTTTGATGTTACTACTAAGACTTGCTAGAGGCTCAGATGATGGTTAGTGTTGTTTAGCAATAAAGTCTCTTAATTAAAGTATGTACAATATTTTTTAGACATAATGCTACTGCACACTTAATAGACTACAGTATACTGTAAACATAGCCTTTGTATGCACTGCGAATCCAAACAATTTGTGTGACTCACTTTGTTGCAATATTCACTTTACTGTAGTGGTCTGGAACTGAACCCTCAGTATCTCTGAGGCATGCTTAGAACAAGTACAGTTGTTATCTCCTTTAATACTGCCAGCAACTCAGTGGATTAGAAACTATTATTATCACCCTTTAAAGTACAACTAAAATAGGTTAAAATTTTCCAAAATCAGACAATAATGGCAATAAAGGTAGGGGCAAAGATAAATACAGGACTGTGTCATTCTATAGTCTCAGCTCTGAGCCATTCTATTATATTGCCAGTTACTCTTAGTTTCTGACCTATTTATTCCACTTTACTTGTTTAAATCCTTCCTGAATCTATGCAATAAAGTTTCAGTTCCCCATCTGTACTCTGGGGATGAGCAGGGGTGGTTACCTCCTAGCAGGTTAGTGTGTGAAGAAGGGAAATACCTAAGCTGAGGAGAACAGGGGGAAAGAGGAGAATGCCAGAGGAAAAAAAAAATGTTCTTTCTCTCTAAAGGAATGAGAAGTTTCTGTTCTTATGGGCAAACTGTGAAGTATTCAGTAATTCCAACAAAGAAATTCAAATATTTTAACAAGTCTATGGTCTCTGAAAGGTCTCAACTGAAGGTGGTAACACTTCTTGATATTTTAAATCACAAAATGTTTAAAAATTGAGTCATTAGGTTATACTCATTCATAACTTTAAAAAATATTTATTGATCATCCTCATGTGCCTGTAGGCATATTCCAGTGAATATGTTGCTACACTCAAGAAGCCAAGAACAAATAAAAATACTAATTATGACTATCACAGAGGTGACTACATAAAACAAATGAAGGTAAGCACAGGGTATTAGGGGAAAGAAGATATATCAGACTCAGACCTGAGAAATCCCAGATGGCTTTCCGAGGGGTAGTATCTAAGATGAATCTTAAAATATAGCTACATATAGTTGGAAAAAAAAAGAGCAAGTGGATAGTCTAGACCAGAGTTTTTCATCATTTAACACTACTGACAATTTTAGGCTGAGAAGTCTATCATAAAGTAGTGCCCCGTGCCTTCCCTCGTGGCTCAGACGGTAAAGCGTCTGCCTGCAATGCGGGAGACCTGGGTTTGATCCCTGGGTTTGGAAGATCCCCTGGAGAAGGAACTGGCAACCCACTCCAGTATTCTTGCCTGGAAAATCCCATGGACAGAGGAGTCTAGCAGGCTACAGTCCATGGGGTTGCAGAGAGTTGGACACGACTGAGCGACTTCATTTTCACTTTTGCAGGATGTTTAAATAGCATACTTGTCCTCTACCCACTCAACTGGTAGCACACTCTGAGTGTGAAAAACAAAAATGACTCCAGATGTGGTCAAATGTTTCCTGGGGGCAAAACTGCCTCCAGTTGAGAACCACTGTTCTAGAACTGCACTATCCATAAGGCTGCTACTAGCCCCTTGTGGCTATTTAAATTAAAATCAAATTAATAAAACTAAAAGTTCAGTTCCTCGGTCACACTAGCCACATTTCAAGAGCTTAATAAATAGTCACATGTCTGTAGTGGCTACCAAACTGAATAGCACACATACTGGACATTTCTACCAATGCAGAATGTTCTAATGGCCATTGCTGTTCTAGACTAAGAGGATATATATTCTCTTCTCTTACTTCACAAGCATTCACAGCTTGCTGACAAGTCTGCAGAGGGAGTAGAGAAAGATGAGATTGAATAAGAGAAGTAAAGCCTAGTATGAAGGCTCTTCAATGCCTTAAGATAAAACAATGGGGAACCAGTAAAAGGTCTTAACCAAGGGTATAAAATACAAAGATTCACATTTCATAAAGATGTTGGAATGATGTTTTGAAGAATGGAATAAAAGTGGAGGGATGAGAAGCAGAAAAATAGCTGCAGTTATTTCCAACAAACATGATGGTCTGGATTAATGTAGAAGCAGTCAGGATACACAAAAATAGAGCAATTTTGAAGGCACAAGTGATGGGATGTGGTGACTGACTAGATGTGAGGTAGGTGAGAAAGAGGATGAAAACAAGAAAGACTACCAGGTTTTTAGGTTGGCTGAGTGAGTATATTCACTAAGATAATATGACAGAAAGAATAATGGCCCTCCAATATGTTCATGTTCTAATCCTCAAATCCCTAGAACTGTGAATCTGTTACACCACTGTAAAAGGGACTTTCCAGATGTGAACACATTAAGGACCTTGAAATGGGGAGAGCATCCTGTATTATCTAACAGGCCTAATGAAATCACAAAAGTCCTAATAAGAGGGAAGCTGAAGGAGATTTGACTACAAAAAAGAGATGTGTCAGAGTGACACTGTGTAAGACGTGAGGACTCACTGCTGCCTTTGAAGGTGCAGCCACTAAAAGCTATAAAAAGCAAGAAAAAGATTATCCCGTACAGCCTCCAACAGGAATACAGTCCTCCTGACACCTTCATTTTATCTTAGTGAGCCCTATGTCAGACTGCTGATCTGTAGAATGACAAGATAATAAACTTGTGTTAAGCCACTAAATTTATGATAATTTGTTACAGTAGCAATAGGAAACAAAACAAATAGGTTCAGAATTTGGGGTGTGATACAGTGAAACTAGTTCTGGAAAAGTTGAGTTTCAAGTGCCTATATGACATCTTAGTAAAACTGATCAATAGACAGTAGCTGGCTATATGGTCTGGAGCATAAACTGGGGATATATAATTAAGAGTCATCAGCATACTGAGATTAGTTGACACCATCAAAGGAGATGAGGTCACTATGGGCAAATACAGACAGAATGCAGAGAAATACCAAGAAACTGCAACTGACTGTGACATGTTCAAATTCCAATCAGATAGCATTGAGACATCTCAGTCAACACGCAAAAAATTCAGTATAGACACTACAGCAGTAACACCCTAGTATAAGAGCTGAACTAACTCTAAAGTCTAGCTATTTCAGACTTGCCCCAACAAAGCTTAAACACAACCTCAAAAGGATAACCTGCAAGTGCTTTAGCTGCCAGCCAAAGATAACTGTAATACATTTTAAAGAAAGAGAACAAAATCTAGACATTCTAAATGAATACTAAACTAAAAATTACTAGACATGTAAAGAAGCAGAAAAACATGATCTCGTAATTGCAACAAAAACTCAGTAAAGAGACTTAAGAGATAACTAGAAAACAAAGACCTTAAAAGAGTTTTTATGAACATGCTCAAGGATTTAACAAAAGAAATGGAGGATATAAAAGAAAATAACCAAGTGAAATTTCTAGAACTTAAAAAATACAAGGTCTTATAGATCACATATGTCAAGAAGATTAAGGAATGTGATAATAATATTAAATAAATATAAACTATCCAAAATGAAGCAAAAAGAGAAAAAATGACTAAACATAACCTTAGTGACCTGTGAGAATTACTGAGGAATGTAACATAAATAAACTTTGAGACCCATGATGGAAGGGGGCAAAGAAGAGTATTTGAATGGCTGGAAATTTTTGAAAACTGATGTAAAACTGTAAACCTACAGGATTATAGAAACTTAATTAATCACAAGCAGGTCAAAAACAAAGAAAAACAAGGCTATAAGGCTATAAAATTGCTGAAAACCACTAATAAATAATCTGGAAAGAAGCCAGAGGAGAAAAATAGAACATATTACACACAAGGGAAACAAGAAAGAAAACAAACTTCTCAATGGAGTCTATGCAAACCAAAAGAAAACAGATCTAGACTGCAAAAAAGGCTGAAAGAAAAAATTTCTAGAATTCTATACCCAGTGAAAATACCTTCTGTAAACGAAAGATTTCTTCCAAATAAACTAAAACTGGGCAAGTTAATCAACAGTAGACCTACAATGTAAGAATATAAACAGCAAAATGGTATACATACACTCAACCTTACAGGCAATTCCAAGACAAAGCTTGTCAAATTGGTTAAGCATATGCTGTCATCAACAACAAAAAAACACTTTAAAGTGTTTATATAACTTTGCTCAGAAGTAAAGGGATGAAAAAAGATATGCCACACTAACAAGCACTAATTATAAGAAAGATGGAGGGGCTATGATATCAGACAAAGCAGACTTGAAAAAAACAAATGTTACTAGAGATTAAAAACAAAAACATAATAATAATAAAAGAATCAATTCATGAAGAATACATAAAAATCTTAAATGTTTATGCTCCTATTAATAGCTTCAATACATGAGGCTAACACTGACAGAATCAGAGATAAAAAAATTCACAATCACAATCACAAGGTTTTAGCATCCCTCTCAATAACTGAAAAAGTGAAATATCAGTAAGGATAAATACGTTTTGAAAAACAATAACCAACTGGACCTACCTGATAACAGTTGACATATAGAGACAGAAGAGCAGTCTATCCAGTAACAGTAGAATATATGTTATTTTCAAGTACATATGAAACATTCACTAAGCTATACCAAAAACAAGATTCAATAAATACTCATCTACTTGGAAACTGATCATACTATAGTATGGGTAACAAGAATAAATTAAAATAAGAAAAGTTTCATTTAACTGAATGACAATGAAAACACACAAAAAATTATGGAATGCAGCTAAACCAGTGCTTAGAGGATTATTTGTAGCATTAAATGTTTACAATGAAAAGACAAAATTTAAGTTAAAATTTCTTTACTGAGGGGCTAGAAAAATAAGTGTCAATTAAAGCCAAGTTAAGCATAAGAAAAAAAATGTACATTAAAGGAGAAAGAAAACAGAAAACTGACAAGAAAGAAAGTAAATGAAACCAAAAGTTTAGTTTTATTTATAAAATTATTAAACCTCTAGCTAAGCTGATTAAGATAGAAGATACAATTGCTAATTTTCAGTAATGAGAGGGAACTGCTAAAAATCCTATAGATAGTAAAGGATGATAAGGGAATATTATTAAACAATATTATACTAACAAACTCACTACTATAGGAAACACGAACAAATTCCCTGAAAGACACAAATATCAAAACTGCATCAGGAAAAAATTTAAGTATAGCCTTGTAATAATTAAAGAAACTGATTTCATAGCTAAAACCTTTACCACAGATGGTTCCACTAGTGAACTCTACCATAAATATTTAAAAATGAGGGAATTCCCTGGCAATCAGTGGTTAGGACCCCATGCTCTCACTGCTGAGGGCCTAGGTGAGGACCCAGGTTCAATTTCTGGTCAGGGAGCTAAGATCTCATAAGTTGTTCAGGGTGGTCAGAAAATTAAATAAAAAAATAATAATAATACTAATTTTAATCTAAATTCCTTCAAAATATAAAGGATAAACACCTCCAAACTCATTTCATGAAGCCAACATTACCCAGATACCAAAAACAAAGACACTACAAGAAACCATCAGATCAAAAGCTCTAATTAACACAAATAGTCTTAAAAAAATAGCGAATCCAATGCTGCTGCTGCCGCTAAGTCGCTTCAGTCGTGTCCAAACTTGTGAGACCCCATAGACAGCAGCCCACCAGGCTCCCCCGTCCCTGGGATTCTCCAGGCAAGAACACTGGAGTGGGTTGCCATTTCCTTCTCCAATGCATGAAAGTGAAAAGTCAAAGTGAAGTCGCTCAGTCGTGTCCGACTCTTAGCAACCCCATGGTCTGCAGCCTACCAGGCTCCTCCATCCATGGGATTTGCCAGGCAAGAGTACTGGAGTGGGTTGCCATTGCCTTCACAGAATCCAATGCAGCAGTATATAAAAGTATAACACAACATACGGAGGTATATGCACCATATGGAGCTTACCAGGGGAATGCAAAGATGGTTGACTTTGGAGAATTAATCAGTATAATTTATCAAGTTAACAGAATCACAGAGAAGTACCATGTGATTATTTCTGTAAGTGCAAAAAATCATTTGGTAAAATCAAGTATATATTTGTGATATCAAGTTAACAGAATCACAGAGAAGTACCATGTGATTATTTCTGTAAGTGCAAAAAATCATTTGGTAAAATCAAGTATGTATTTGTGATAAAAAGTCTCTTAACAGAAAAGGAACAGAATGGAATAACTTTAAAAAAGCATTCATAAAAAAGTTAACGCTAACAGCACATTATAAGGTGAATGAATAAATGGTTTTCCCCTAAGACTGAGAACAAGGGAAAGGAAATCCAATTCTCATCATTTCTATTCAGAATTGAACTGGAGGTTGTAGTTGCGAATAAGGTGAGAAAAATGAATGAACAGACATTTAGACTGAAGTCGGATTAAACTTTTATTCATGGATAATATGATTGATTTGGTAGAGAATTCAAAA
This sequence comes from Cervus canadensis, assembly GCF_019320065.1. NCBI lineage: Eukaryota > Metazoa > Chordata > Mammalia > Artiodactyla > Cervidae > Cervus > Cervus canadensis. The sequence goes on along the minus strand of NC_057391.1, from coordinate 50,416,337 downwards.
ACTTGATGTAACATGTGAACTTAGTTAAGTCTGCATACTTACAAGGTCAATATACAAATCAGTAATAAAATATAATAAACACTTTTTAATGCCATTTGTGATAAAATCCAAAATCTTATTTAGGAATAATTTAAGCAAAATACACACAAAACCAGAAAACACTGCTAAGAGAAATTATAGAGAAATCAACTAATATGGAGATACACCATGCTTATAGATTAGAAAATGTGTCATTAGGATAGCCACTGGCCCCAAATCTATCAATAAATTCACTGAAACAGAAACAAGTCCCAGTAGACTTTTTTTTTTTGACAGAAATTGACAAAGTTATTCTGAAATTTGTATGGAGAAGCCAAAACCAATTCAAATAATTACATTACCTGATGGCAAGACTTTTGACAAAGCTACCATAAACAAGACAGTGTGGTGATATCATAAAGACAGATAGCAACTGATGGGGAAAAAAAAAAACTCTAGCCAAAGACCCACGGCAGACTTCCTAATAAGCAGTGCTTAAACAACTGGATATCTATCCATTTGGCTAAAAAAATAAACACTGAAGTTCATCTTATACCAAACATAAATTTAAATCAAATTGGCTCACAGACCTAATACAAAAAGCTAAAACCATAAAACTTCTAGAAGAAAATATGATAAAAACAATGTGAGAAAGTTGAGATACCTAGAACAAATGGAATGAATAGGCCAGGACGCCCCCCCCAACCCCAAGTAACTCTAAAATGATGGAAAAATGATTTTAGGGCTTTGGAAACTGACTAACGGAAACATACTGAGAAGTGTTTGATCATTAAAAACTGCTGAACTTCAGGTGTTAACTGTGAGAGTCAGTTTTACTCCTGTCTGGGGCTTCTCCCATGACCTATCCACATGGATGAGGCTGACTGTGTTTAAACATGAAAAGGAAAACTTGATGACAATGAAAAAAATACCAAGGAATCTCAATAAAAGTTGAGAAAATAGAACATAAAGAAAGATAATCAGACAAAAAAGGAACAAATCCCAGAGACTAGAGGGATAAAATCAATCATTTAAACTTACGTGTAATGGCAGCTTCCTATGGAGAGGGGAATCCAAGGGACAAATATATATGTATATGAAGAAATAATGGCTGAAAACATCTCAAATCAGATTAATCTACAGATGCAAACTCAGCAAACCCAAAGTAGGATAAACACAATGTGATCCATACCTACATGTAAAACAGTCTCACTGTTGAAAGCAAGAGTAGGTGGGTGAGTGAATGAATATATGAATGAATCTTGATAGCAAGAAGATAAAAACAACTCATCATGTACCAGAAGAAAACATGATTAATGACTGACTTTTCATCAGAAACAATGAAGGCCAAAGGTAGAGAAATGATACATTCAAAGAGACAGAATTTTTTAAAGAGAAACCTAGGAATCAAGAATTCTATATCCAGTAAAACTATTCTTCAAAACTGAAAGTAAAATAGACATTCACAGACAAATCAAGACAGATCAAGAGAATTCATTGTGAGCAAACCTGCCTTGTAAAAATACTAAAGGAAATTTTTTAGACCAAAGGAATTATCCTTAATTCCTTTGTTTCCCCCTTTACATTCAATACATCAACAAGCAAGGCTTACTGGCTTTAAATCCAAAATATGCCTTGAACCCATTTACTGTACTCTTTCCCTATCTTCCCCTTCCAAGCGCGCAACCACCTTGCATTCTTATTTCGACTTTTCCAATAGCCTGATTTCCCTGCTTCTACTCTTATACCCCTAAAAGCCTATTTCCCAACAACTGCTAGGGTATTTTTTAAAAAAAGAAAACTAGATCATACTATTCTTGTACTTGAAATCTTTTAATTGGCTTCCATGCATTTAGAATAAAACACATACTATTTGCCATAGCTATTCTTTTCTCCTATCACCCTCTCCTCCCTTCGTTAAGTTCCAGTGCACTGGGTTCTTCGTATTCTTCAAACATTCCAGGCTCATTTCTGTTTCAGAATTTTTGTACTTTCTGTTCCCTCTGCCTAGTATTTGTCACAGCCAGATCTTTACACAATACTGGCTTCTTCTTATTCAGGTCTCTTTTCAAATGTCATTTCCTCAGATACTTTTGCTAATCATGCAATCTAAAGATTCCCTATACACTGTCAGTTGTCTCCTTCTGCCTTTTAAAATTTTTGTAATAGCATATTTATTATTATCTTAAGTTGTAAAGCTTATTTTACCATTCATTTAATGTCTACTTCACTCAATAAAATGTAAGCTTTATGAAGACACAGATCTTACTATCTTGTTCATCAAATATATATATAACTTTAAAATTCATGCTAAAATAGAAACACTTCTGAATTCTTAAAAGATTAAAAATCCTTTTTATTCTTATTTAGCATTTTATAAATGCCATTTAACAAATTATACCAGTCTTCTGTCTCGACTTTCTCAATGAAAAGAAAAAATTGAATAGTCCTCCAATATTATCACAGATACTAAAAGAAAAAAGCCAAGAGTCTTAGATAACAACTGTACTTGTCTTGTTTACCATTGTATTTTGACACCCAGAGAGGGTCTAGCAAAGAGTAATTATGCAGTAGTTACTGAATGATAGATATAAACAACTGAGAATACATATGAACTCTTGAGAGTAGAAAGAAACAGAAAATGCTCTCTGGGGGTAAGGTTACCCCTCCATCCCCAATCACTACCTTCCTAGGTCTTAAGAGAATTATTAAATCTGTTTTAACAGACTGGATTTCTTGAGGGCAAGGCAACATGTCCTTTGGTTTCCCAAATATTCAGCATTGGCCCAATAATTTTTTTTTTTTTTAGTAAATGCAAGAGCATGAGTCTCTTCATTTGTAAAAGGGAATTAACAAGATCATCTACTTTAGAGTATTGAAAAAAGGGGGAAAAACATCCCCACAAAGTACTCTTTCTCAAACATTAGGTTAGAAAAGCGCAGGAGAACCTTTCATACCTGTTCTCCTATGAAGTAATGTTATTTACTCACCTACCTAGAAACTAGTATCATAAGCTAAAAAGATCATATACTGTTTCAGCACCAGACGCTGCAGACCCCTGCTCCCTAACAAAAAGAGGTAGCTTATAATGAAGACACAAACCTGAGTAAGAAAGTCCTAATGTCACAAGAGAAAAAGAGGACTAACAACAGTGACATTTTGGGGAATCTAACAGTGCAGTCACTGAATATTCTAGAGATCAGGGAACATTCCAAAACTTTCCATGAAAGAAGTCAGTACTATTCCAGTAGTCTCAGTAGCTGCATACTTCTTCCCTTATATGTTTAAGAGAAGATCAATGGAACAGAAAATAAATTTAAACCATTTAAATCTAAATTTAAACCATTTTGTGGCTTTAACTCCCAAAGGCCAGCAGTCCAAACACAAAAAGTATATTATAGCAACAAAAACTAATACATTAAGTATTTTAAAAAGCTTTTATTTAAACAAATTCTTATAGTCTAAAAGTCCAATCTAAATGTAAACTATTATTGTGGCTTTAATTCCTGAAGTCTAGCAACCCAAATATAAAAAACACACTACAACAAGAAAAGGGCTTCCCTGGTAGCTCAGATGGTAAAGAATCCACCTGCAATGAGGGAGACCCCAGTTCGATTCCTAGGTCGGGAAGATTCCCCTAAAGAAGGGATAGGCTACCCACACCAGTATTCTTGGGCTTCCCTGGTGACTGAGCTGGGAAAGAATCTGCCTGCAATGTGGGAGACCTGGGGTCCATCCCTGGGTTGGGAAGATCCCCTGGAGAAGGGAAAGGCTACCCACTCCAGTCCTCTGGCCTGGAGAATTTCATGGACTATATAGTCCATAGGGTCGCAAAGAGATACAACTGAGCAACTTTCACTTCACTCACCACAAGAAAACTAACCTATCAAACATTTAAAATTTTTTCTTTAATAAATCCTTTAAGAATTACTAGAATAGAAAGCTACACATTCACTTTATTAAATGCTGAAGCAATCTTTAGTAAAAGCCAGTAAGTTTCAAAAACATGTAATTACCTCAGATTATGATTTCATTATTGATGACATATAGGCAAGTAGACAGCATACAGCCAGTTCACCCCATGGTTGTAATTAAATGTCAAATTTTACTCACTAAAACTCAGCTCCATTTAAAATAAATATTTACTCAAAAATAATATATTTCATATAGTGGGAAAAGCCTTATAACAAAAAGACTTTAAGATTAGTTATTTTACTTACCAAAATGCAGTCCACCTTAGATTGTATAGTTTTGCTAAAAGAAAAAGAAAGTTAAATTAGTACGACTAATAAATTTAAATTTATTAAATATTCAAAGTATTTTCAAACAGACATGGTAATTCACTATCCATATCCATTTTTTCATATCCATGAAAAAAATAAGTTAGATTTCTTATTAAGATTAGGCATCAGAGCCTAAAACTGCATTTTTCACAAAGCAAAACAAAAACCTATTTCCTATTCATTGTGCTAAATTCAATCCTAAAACATGACCAGAATATTTTGAGTTCATTGCTATAGTAATATTGTTGTTATGCTCTATCATTATAACAGATATTTTAAACAAACAGTTAAATTTCTAGTCATACATAAAAGTGCAGATGTATTAGTACATAAAGAAATAGAACATAGTGTTTATAATGAATTATGATTTTTACTGTATGCCTGCCACTCTGGATAATGATTTGTTTAGCATTTAAAAGCCATAATGGTGTAATATTATCTGTATATCTAAAGACTTGTTACAAAGTAGATTCTCTTGGGGACTTTCCTGGCAATACAGTGGTTTAGACTCCTTGCTGCCACTGTAGGGGAGCGTGGGTTTGATTCCTGGTTGGGGAACTAAAATCCCACATATAGCTCATTAAGGCAAAAAAATTAAAAAAAAAAAAAAAGTAGATTTTCTTCCCCTCCCCTCTTTCTCCCTCCTCTCTCATACACACACAGACACACACACATGGACTCCCTAGACATAAAAGTAAAACAGACTAGCTAATATGACAATAAGTTGGAGAAAAAGACTATACTTAGAAATAACACAAAAGCCACTATATATAAATTAACTGAATTACTGAAAAAAGTGAACAATTGATATATAAAAAAGCCAGTATAAAATAATTTAACTAATAATTGAATCTTAACACATCAAAGTGCAAATGCAATGAAATCATACAAAAGTTCAAAGATAGTTTATATACAATCATAAAAGATGTTACAACCCAAATTATTCTCAATAAAAGGTTCTAGAGCCACATAAATGCAAAGAATGGTTATTTGCCTTTACATATAGCTACACATTTAATCTGTGGAGTAAGCAAAACTAAGTATTTAAACCACAAGTCAGTTAATGCAATCAAAACTCTACCCCGTACTTGAATTTTAAATTTCATTATTTAAAGACCAAAGTGTGACTGTATTAAACTCAACTGCAAAATTCAGAATGATTAACAGAAAAAGAAAAGTAAATGATACCTTTTGGTAAGAGGAATTGAAATCCCCTCCTCACAGTTCCATAGAAAATCTTTAGAAGTTTAAAATTTGGGGGGATGTTGAGATTGTGTGTATAGCTTCTCACTCATTAGCAGCTAAAGCGTGCTATCTTTCTCACTTCTTAACTCCCACAGTTTCTCTGAGATAAGAGGGTTTTCTATAGTTTAAGAATTGCTGCGAAAAAATAATATATGAAAAATACAACTGTTTCTCACCATCAGTTTTCATTCCAATCCCAATGAAAAACAATGCCAAAGAATGTTCAAACTACCACACAACTGCACTCATCTCACACGCTAGCAAACTAATGCTCAAAATTCTCCAAGCCAGGCTTCAAGAGTATGTAATCCATGAACTTCCAGATGTTCAAGTTGGATTCAGAAAAGGCAGAGGAACCAGAGACCAAATTGCCAATATCCGTTGGATCATCGAAAAAGCAAGAGAGTTTCAGAAAAACATCTATTTCTGCTTTATTGATTACACCAAAGTCTTTGACTGTGGATCATAACAAACTGTGGAAAATTCTTTAAGACATGGGAATACCAAACTACCTTACCTGCCTCCTGAGAAACCTGTATGCAGGTCAGGAAGCAACAGTTAAAACCAAACATGGAACAGACTGGTTCCAAACTGGGAAAGGAGTACGTCAAGACTGTATATTGTCACCCTGCTTATTTAACTTATATGCAGAGTACATCATGTGAAATGCCAGGATGGATGAAGCACAAGCTGGAATCAAGATTACCAGGAGAAATATCAATAACCTCAGATACACAGATGACACCACCTTAATGGCAGAAAGTGAAGAAGAACTAAAGAGCCTCTTGATGAAAGTGAAAGAGGAGAGTGAAAAAGCTGGGTTAAAACCAACATTCAAAAAATGAAGACCGTGGCATCCAGTCCCATCACTTCATGGAAGCAATGGAAACAGTGAGAGACTTTATTTTCTTGGGCTCCAAAATCACTGCAGATGGTGACTATAGCCATGAAATTAAAAGATGCTTGCTCCTTGGAAGAAAAGTTATGACCAACCTAGACAGCATATTAAAAAGCAGAGACATGACTTTGCCAACAAAGGTCTATCTAGTCAAAGCTATGGTTTTTCCAGTAGTCATGTATTGATGTAAGAGTTGGACCATAAGGAAAGCTGAGCACTGAAGAATTGATGCTTTTCAACTGCGGTGTTGGAGAAAACTCTTGAGAGTCCCTTGGACTGCAAGGAGATCCAACTTGTCCATCCTAAAGGAAATCAGTCCTGAATATTCATTGGCAGGAGTGATGCTGGAGCTGAAGCGCCAATACTTTGGCCACCTGATGTGAAGAACTGACTCATTTGAAAAGACCCTGATGCTGGGACAGATTGAGAGCAGGAGGAGAAAAGGATGACAGAGGATGAGATGGCTGGATGGCATCACTGACTAGATGGACATGTTTGAGCAAGCTCTGGGAGTTGGTGATGGACAGGGAGGCCTGGCGTGCCGTGGTCCATGGGGTCGCAAAGAGTCGGACACGACAGCAACTAAACTGAAGAGGGTTTTCTATAGTTTAAGAATTGCTGCTAAAAAATAATATATAAAAAATACAACTGTTTCTCACTACCTTGGTCTAAACCATCATCATTTCTTTTCAAAAGTGTTATAATAACCTTCTAACTGGTTTCCCTGCATCTATTCTTACACCCTCCAGCATCAGTCCCGTGAGCTATTCTCAACCAAGTGTTCAAAGCAGCACCATCCACCACATTAGTCCCATGTTCCTAGAGGATCCAGTCCTCCGCTATCTTTCTAATCTCATCTCATTCTCGTCTATTCCTCCTTCATTCAGCTCCTGCCACGCTGGCCTCCCTGCTTCTCAAGGCAGGAGCAGGGCCTTGCACTGGCTTTTTCAGTCAGCCTCTAAGACCCTTCCTCCATGTAACTTATCTGGTCACTTTCTTCATGACTTTGCTAGATATTATCTTTCACAGGCACTTCTTCTCTGACTACTTCTTCATGTAAAATACTTTCCATCACTCTCTATTCCTTTTGTCCTGCTTTACTTTTCATTATTGCACTATTCTGTATTTTTATTAATTTATTTGTTTACTGGATATCTTCCTTGGCTAGAATTTAAACTCCATGAAAATAGGCTCAATCTGTTTTGCTCACTGCTGTATTATCATTTGGTACATGTTAGATGTTCAATAAAATCCACTGAACAAATGAGTGACAAAATGTACATTTAGCCCCCCATATAAAGAAAATTCTTTGGGACCACTTAGGAAAGCATATTTTAGACAAACCAACATGAAAGTGAAAATGTGATTTTTTTTTTAAACTGTAGATCTAAATATATTCCCCTTCTACCAGAAGCTTTTAAATGTTTATAAAAATGCCATTACACTGTATATATTCTGCAAATGTCTTTTTCACTCAACCCTGTCTTTGAGATCTCTCCATGTTGATACACTTTAGATGAAGTCCATTTATTTTAACTGCTGAAAGTATCTCACTGAATGACTATATCAAATTTATTCATCCAATCCTCTACTGAAAGCCAATTAAGTACATTTTTCTTCAAGCAATGCTGCAACAAACGTCTTTGTACAGGTCTCCTGGTATACACAATCAAAAACTTCTCAGTTATAAATCTGAAAATTGATTTTCTAGGATTCATGAATATATCTTTTCAGTTTTATTATGTATGACAGAATTCCTCTCCCAAAAACTCCTGTATGCATTCATACTTCCATAAGCAAAATATATAGTCTCTATTTTCCTATTCAGTTCAGTTCAGTCGCTCAGTCCTGTCCAACTCTTTGTGACCCCATGCACTGCAGCACACCAGGCCTCCCTGTCCATCACCAACTCCTGGAGCTTACTCAAACTCATGTTCAATGGGTCGGTGATGCCATCCAACCATCTCATCCTTCGTGGATCCCTTCTCCTCCCGCCTTCAATTTTGCCCAGCATCAGGGTCTTTTCAAGTGAGTCAGCTCTTCGCATCAGGTGGCCAAAATATTGGAGCTTCAGCTTCAGCATCACTCCTGCCAATGAATATTCAGGACTGATTTCCTTTAGGATGGACAAGTTGGATCTCCTTGCAGTCCAAGGGACTCTCAAGAGTCTTTTCTAACACCACGGTTCAAAAGCTTCAATTCTTCGGCACTCAGCTTTCTTTATTGTCCAACTCTCACATCCATACATGACTACGGAAAAAACCATATCTTTAACTAGACGGACCTTTGTTGGCAAAGTAATGTCTCTGCTTTTTAATATGCTGTCTAGGTTGGTCATAACTTTTCTTCCAAGGAGCAAGCGTCTTGTAATTTCATGGCTGCACTTACCATCTGCAGTGATTTTGGAGCCAAAAAACAAGTCTGCCACTGTTTCCCCATCTATCTGGCATGAAGTGATGGGACCGAATGCCATGATCTTAGTTTTCTGAATGTTGGGCTTTAAGCCAACTTTTTCCACTCTCTTTCATTTCCATCAAGAGGCTCTTTAGTTCTTCACTTTCTGCCATAAGGGTGGTGTCATCTGTATATCTGGGGTTATTGATATTTCTCCCCACAATCGTGATGCCAGCTTGTGCTTCATCCAGCCCAACATTTCTCATGATGCACTCTGCATATAAATTAAATAAGCATGGTGACGATAAACAGACTTGACATACTCCTTTTCCTATTTGGAACAGGTCTGTTGTTCCATGTCCAGTTCTAACTGTTGCTTCTGGACCTGCATACAGATTTCTCAGGAGGCAAGTCAGTTGGTCTGGTATTCCCATCTCTTTCAGAATTTTTCACAGTTTATTGTGATCCACACAGTTAAAGGCTTCGGCATGGTCAATAAAGCAGAAATAGAAGTTTTTCGATGATCCAGTGGATGTTGGCAATTTGATCTCTGGTTCCTCTGCCTTTTCTAAAACCAGCCTGAACATCTGGAAGTTCACAGTTCACATATCGCTGAAGCCTGGCTTAGAGAATTTTGAGCATTACTAGCGTGTGAGATGAGTGCAACTGTGTGGTAGTTTTGAGTTAATTTTCCTATTAACTTGTGCAAAAAACGTACATGCATATGCCATTTATACATGATACATATAATATATACATTAAAAACTTGCCATTTTAATGGGTATGAAAAAACTTTTAAATTGTCATCATCCCAATTACTAGCAATGTTTTATACTTTTTCACCTGCTTCTTGACTGTATGGGTTCTCCTCCATAAACTGCTGGTTCTTGTTTTTGCCCATTTTTTAAGTGGAGCTGATGATTTCTTATTAGATTGGAGTAGTTCTTTATATATTCTGGAGACTAGTCTTCTCATCTTAAGTATGCTAGTGATACATTTTAGTAACTTACTAAAGTTTAAATTCTTGATTTAGTAAAAGTTATTAATTTTTTTCTTTATGAACCTGTGTTTTTTGTTGTAAGAAATCCTATCTAGCTAAGGTTTTAAAGACATTCCATATTTTGCTATAAAATTTTTGAAGTTAGTTTTTTTTATTTTGATTTAAAAAAATTTTTTTTAAATTTTTTTTTAATTTTGATTTTAATCAGAGTTTATTCCGTATGGTATTTGGCAAACCAATTGCTTCCTGTTTTACTATGGGCTTCCCTTGTGGCTTAGCTGGAAAAGAATCCGCCTGCAACGTGGGAGGCCTGAGTTCAATCCCTGGGTTGGGAAGATCCCCGGAAGAAGGGAACAGTACCCACTTCAGTCATTTGGCCTGGAGTATTCCATGGATTGTATAGTCCATGGGATTGCAAAGAGTCAGACATGACTGAGCGACTTTCACTTGGGCTTCCCTGATAGATCAGTTGATAAAGAATCCGCCAGCATTGCAGGAGACCCTGGTTCGATTCCTGGGTTGGGAAGATCTGCTAGAGAAGGGATAGGCTACCCACTCCAGTATTCTTGGCCTTCCCTTGTGGCTCAGCTGGTAAAGAATCTGCTCGCAATGCAAGAGACCTGGGTTCAATCCCTGGCTTGGGAAGATTCCATGGAGATGGGAAAGACTACCCACTTCAGTATTCTGGCCTGGAGAATTCCAGGGACTGAATAGTCCATGGGGTGGCAAAGAGTCGACATGACTGAGTGACTTTCACTTTCACTTTACTACGTGTACATGCTTTGCATACATGTTTACATACATGCTTTAATCTGTTTCAAGCTTCTTTCATTTTTATTATTAATATACTTGTCTATACCTGAGTCAATACCACACCTTGAATGTGCAAGATACCCATTGACCATTTTTGGAATGGTCCTGATCATTCTTGGACGTCTAACTCCAGGTGAGCTTTTAGTTTTTCCATATTCAACAACTGTACTGAAACTATAGGTATTACAGAAATGGGGGAGCTGACTGATAACTTGAATTTATTCTTGCCTGTCTTTAAAGATGTCATGTAATTTTCTCTATTATCTTTTGTTAATGAGTGCTAGGTAGCTTATAGACGGTATTATAAACTGTATGTCTTTTTTCTTAATATGTTTTCCAATTGGTTTCTGCTAATGTTCATTCTGATGTGGTGAATGTTGGTATTGATATTCTATGCTACTGGTATTCTATCCTGACTTGATATCCAGCAGCCTTCCTGAACTCTTATTGGTTCTAATTGTACATAGATTCTCTAGTAGAATATAATTTCACTTATGATAGTGAAAATATTCTTTTTCCTTTCCAATCTCTATTTCCTCCCACCTCTGCTTCTTATATAATTACTTTGACTAAAATCTCTAATTTAATGGTAAAAAGTAGCAGTGACAGCAGACATCCTTCTTCCGTTTCCAAATTTTGCTGCAAAAATTTAATATACTGCAATATTCCATTTAGTGGATGTTTTACAATTTCCTAAAATATTCGCTGAATAATGGATGGTTTGACTGACTCAACTAAAATAAAATAAAGCTTCAACATTTTAATGTTCTGCTTTGAATACTGACAAGCTAACTTAGAGTAGCTTTTCCATCTTTAACAACCATATACTGTGGATAAAATATAAAAACAGATATGACCAAAAGCAGGTAGTAACTGGAGGGACATCAACCTTAAAAGAAGGAACTGCACCAGATAGGATCGGTATTTATAGGGCTGTTGCCTGCAGTCACTTATATACAGACACAGCGACAATCAGTAGGGACTGAAGCAGAAATCTGCCTTCCTGATAGCGAAGGAGCCACAGGACGAAGTCTTGGGCTAGAAAGTGCCACAAGATTTCTGCATAAACTATGCCCAAATATTTAGACGGCCTTCATTTGGGGAAGGCTCCAAGGATTCCAGCAAAAAGCAACAGCTGAAAAGTGTAAAGATCTGAGTTGAGAGGAGACTTCTGTTGCTACTTAAGACAGGAATGACAATGTTGGGACATTTGAATTCAGCCCTGTTAACTGTCTACCAGGAACAACAACAAAAAAAAAACTCATCAGAGAAAAATAACAGAATTCAAATCCTACAACATATCACTCACGATACCCACCATACAAGCAAAATTTACCAGAACAAAGAAAAAGGAAAGGGAGACCCAGAGTCAAGAAAAAGAAGCAGCTCAAATAAACCAATCCTGAATGATCTAGACTTCAGAATTAACAAAGACTTCAAAACAAGTATTATAAATACATTCAAGTATTTCAGGAAAATATGGTCATAATAAATGTACAAATGGGAGGAATCTCAGCTGAGAGTAGAACTGAAAGAACCAAATGGAAATTCTAGAAGTAAAACTGACAGTATTTAAAATTCAAAATTCATTGGATTTCCTTAAAGGAGATCAGATAAAGCAGAAAAAAAAGTCACTAAACCAGTAAATAAATCAGTACATTTTACTGATTCTAAAGGAGAGAGAAAAAGGTCTTCAAAATAATAAATAGAGCTTCAGAGATTCATTGTACAACAACAAGCGGTCTAGTTATATACAACTGAAGATAATGAGACAGAAAAATATCTGATAATGGCCAAAATATCTCCAAATTTTGTGAGAAATGCAAACTTACATATTCAAAGAAGCTCAGCACATACCAAGCAGAATAATTAGAAAGAAAATCACACATGAACACGTCACAGTCAAAGGGATGAAAGCACCAAGATGAAAGCAAACCTTGAAGGCAGCCAGAGTAAAGTAACATTATTACAGTAAAAAAAAAAAAAAAAAAAAAAAGGGTATGAGTGACAGCTGATTTCTCTGCTGCTGCTGCTGCTAAGTCACTGCAGTCGTGTCCGACTCTGTGCGACCCCACAGACGTCAGCCCACCAGGCTCCCCCATCCCCGGGATTCTCCAGGCAAGAACACTGGAGTGGGTTGCCATTTCCTTCTCCAACGCATGAAAGTGAAAAGTGAAAGTGAAGTTGCTCAGTCGTGTCGGACTCTTAGGGACCCCATGGACCGCAGCCCACCAGGCTCCTCCGTCCATGGGATTTTCCCGGCAAGAGTACTGGAGTGGGGTGCCACTGCCTTCTCTGGCTGATTTCTATACAGGCAACCAATTTGCAACAGGGATACCAAAGCAATTCAAAAGATAAAAGGAAAAACCTTTCCAACAAAGGCTGATGGAATAACTGGATGTATCTATGAACAAGTGAACACATCTCATTCTGTAGAAAAATTTGAGTTGGCTCATAAAAGTAACCACAAAAATTTATAAATTATAGAATGCCTAGAAGAAGATCATGACCTGAAAATATATAAAGATGTCAGAAAATAAACAAGTCACCAATCAGAAGAAAATATTTGCAAAATGTATCTGATGAAACTTATGCCCAGAATATATACTGAGTTCCTATAACTCAAAAATCAAGACAAATAGTCCAATTAATAAATGAGCAAACAACTGAAATAGATAGTTCACAAAGAAAAGATAGACAAATCATCTAATAAAAGCACATGAAAAGACGTTCACCATTAGTCATCAGGATATACTATATAAGCACTAGGATGGTTAAAATTAGAAACACTTGGAAGCACCAAAAGTTGGCAGGGTTTGAGCAATCACATCTGTCATATCTGATGGAAACGAAAAAGGTAAAATCACTTTGAAAAACTTTAGTAAATATAAACCTATTATATAACACAACAATTCTGTCCCGAGGTATTCATCCAAGAGAAACAAAACTGTGTCCGCAAAACAGACTCTTACAAACATGTTCACAGAATCTTTAGTAAAAATGCCCCCAAACTGAAAACAATCCAAGTGGTAGTTAACATAAGAATGGATAAAAATGCTGTATATTCATAGATTGGAATACTACTCAGTAACAAGAAACAACAGTAGCAACAACTTCTGACACATAAAAGAACATGGGTGAATCTACAGGACATTGTACTGAGCCAAGACGACACCTAGAAGTTTATTCTGTACAGTTCCATTTATATGATGTTCTGAAATAGGCAAAATTAATCAATGGAGTAAGAAAAATTAGAAAAAGTAGCTGTCTTGGGATAGGGGTGGGAGGCTGACTGGAAAAGAGTATGTATGGACTCTGTAATAGATGGCCTCATTTTCCCTTTTCAGGAAAAAAGGACATTGTCCCCCACCTGCTGGGAATGCTTCCAGCAGAGAAAGTGAATGTTAGTCACTCAGTTGCATCCAATTCTTCGGCCCACCAGGCTCCTCTGTCCATGGGACTCTCCAAGCAAGAAAACTGGAATGGGTTGCCATTTCCTTCTCCAGGGATCTTCCGGACCCAGGGGTCGAACCAGAGTCTCCAGCACTGCAGGCAGATTCTTTACATCTGAGGCACCAGGGAATCCCGAAATAGCAGAGCCAGGACTTTCGAGCAGAAAGGCCCTCAGTTATCAGCCCCCTTTGGGGACAGCTGGCATACTGGATGCAGCACTTTAACAGCTTCATCTTTTAGGATTTGAAATAGCTTGATTGGAATTCCATCACTTCCACTAGCTTTGTTCTGCACTCAATATGCCAGCTAATTTGGAAAACTCAGCAGTGGCCACAGGACTGGAAAAGGTCAGTTTTCATTCCAATCCCAAAGAAAGGCAATGCCAAAGAATGCTCAAGGTGGTTTAGTTGCTAAGTCGTGTACAACTCTTGCAACCCCATGGACTGTAGCCTGCCAGACTCCTCTGCCCATCGGATTCTCCAGGCGAGAATACTGGAGTGGGTTGCCATTTTCTCCTCCAGGGGATCTTCCCAATCCAGGGATCCAACCCGGGTCTCCTGCATTACAGGCAGATCCTTCACTGACTGAGCTACGAGGCAAGCCCCAAGAATGTTCAAACTACTGCACAATTGCACTCATTTCACACGCTAGCAAAGTAATGCTCAAAATTCTCCAAGCAAGGCTTCAATAATACATGAATCGAGAACTTCCAGATGTTCACAAGCTGGATTCAGAAAAGGCAGAGGAACCAGAGATCAAATTGCCAACATCTGTTGGATCTTAGAAAAAGCAAGAGAGTTCCAGAAAAACATCTATTTCTGCTTTATTGACTATGTCAAAGTCTTTGTGTGGATCTCAACAAACTGTGGAAAATTCTTAAAGAGATTGGAATACCAGACAACCTGGCCCGCCTCCTGAGAAATCTGTGTGCAGGTCAAGAAGCAACAGTTAGAACTGGACATGGAAACAGACTGGGTCCAAATTGGGAAGGGAGTACATCAAGGCTATATATTGTCACCTTGCTTATTTAACTTATATGCAGAGTACATCATGTGAAATGCCAGGCTGAATGAAGCACAATCTGGAATCAAGATTGCTCGGAGGAATATCAATAACCTCAGTTATGGAGATGACACCACCCTAATGGCAGAAAGTAAAGAGGAAGTAAAGAGCCTTTTGATGAAAGTGAAAGAAGAGAATGAAAAAGTTGGCTTAAAACTCAACATTCAAAAAACTAAGACCATGGCATCCGGTCCCATCACTTCATGGCAAATAGATGGGGAAACAATGGAAACAGTGAGAGACTATTTTTTTGGGTTCCAAAATCACTGCAGATCATGACTGCAGCCATGAAATTAAAAGACACTTGCTCCTTGGAAGAAAAGCTATGACCAACCTAGACAGCATATTAAAAAGCAGAGACATTAGTCAAAGCTATGTTTTTCCAGTAGTCATGTATGGATGTGAGAGTTGGGACTATACAGAAGGCTGAGTGCCAGAATGGATACTTTTGAACTGTGGTGTTGGAGAAGACTCTTGAGAGTCCCTTGGACTGCAAGGAGATCCAACCAGTCCATCCTAAAGGAAATCAACCCTGAATATTCACTGGATAGGTAGCTCTGATGGTAAAGAATCTGCCCGCAATGTGGGAGAACTGGGTTTGATTCCTGTGTTGGAAAGATCCCCTAGAAGAGGGCATGGCAACCCACTCCAGTATTCTTGTCTGGAGAACCCCATGGACAGAGGAGCCTGACAGGCTATAGTGCATGGGGTCACAGAGTTAGACACGACTGAGCAACTAAGGACACATATATTCATTGGAAGGACTGATGCTGAAGCTCCAAGATTTTGGCCACCTGATGTGAAGAGTCAACTCATTAAAAAAGATCTGACTTGGGAAAGATTGAAGGTAGGAGGAGAAGGGGGTGACAGAGGAGATGGTTGGTGGCATCACTGACTAATGGACATAAATTTGAGCAAGCTTCAGGAGATGGTGAAGGACAGGGAAGCCTGGCATGCTGCAGTCCATGGGGGTAGCAAAGTGTCAGACAGGACTGAGCTACTGAACAACAACAAGAACAAATGGGGATAGCTATGCTAAAGAAAACTTCACTCCCTAAAGTCATATCTCTTTCTAGGGACAGCCCACATTCAGAAGCTGCACAACATGCAGGAAATAAAGACCCAGCTCTTTGTCTTAGCTTGAGACATCTCTGATGGGCCCTTTCAGCGTCAGAACTCTTCACACTGCAGCTTAACTTTCTGTTTCCTTCCTATCCATTCCTTTCACAGCGGTGATTCTCAAGAGCATTCCTTAATAAAATGGTTCTTAAAATATGACTCTTGGACTAGCATCACCTGGGACGAGTTAGAAATGTAAATTTGTAGGGCCCACTTTGGACCTATAGAATCAGAAAGCAAAAGCCCCATTGCAAAGACCTTCCTGTTAGCTTTTTGTACCTCACTCTTACATTGACTCAGATGGGTATACAATTGAGGAAAATCTCTAATATGAAAAACAGGACATCCCCCTTAAAAAGGGGGCATGAAATCCTCACTGGGAAGAAAGATCATGCAAGAAGGAAAAAAAATTTAATCCCCACAAAGGGCAAAAACAAAAACTGGATGCTATATCACACACAAAAAGATACCATATCACTAAAAAGTGGTGTCTTAGAAATTAAAACTATTGGGCTACATCTTTCCTGTTTGCCCTTCCAGATCCAATTCCTAACTTCTGCAAAAGGAGGCTGGCCTGTATGCACTGTATCTGTATGGCTCCCTTCCCCTGCGGTTTCCAGTGGGCTGATATTAGTCACCAGGAGGAGGTAAGACAACAAAAGACAGAGGAGGTATTTACTTCACTTGGCTTTCCTCTCTGATGAGGCCATGAGTTAGTGGTTGGGGGGCTGTGGTTCTTCTTAGCAAGTCTTGCAAGACCTATTCTGACTCATTAAACTATGATCATTTAAAACAATGAGCATTTCAAAAATGAAAAATTAAATATATAAAATTTAAAGTAAAACATCTCAAAGCTATCAAATAAGGAATGAGATTATCTATGGATACATTTGGAGATATAATTATTTTTTTACCATTACTTCAACTTGTTAAGTTTAATAACACTTTTTCAGCAGCAGAAAAAATATGCACAAAAATATGGTCACCACTCAATAATGAACCACTGATGCATACATGAACCTGCATTTTAAAAAAGGTAGATAATACTTGACTTTTAAATATTTCATTGTTTAAGTGGTCTTCATTTTTATTTTTGAATAAAACTATTTTGTTAATTTTATCTACAAATAACTTATATTCAAATGATAATGTAAGTTTAACATTAATATTTTTCTAAGGTTTTGACATTTTCTTTTTTTTTTCATTTATTTTTATTACTTGGGACATTTTCTAAATTGTTGTTAATTGATTATATTTAATGAAGCTGTGGTTTCATTAAACTTAATGTCTCACTGATATTTTTAAAATCATTGCTTTTGTAAACATTTTAATTAAATAGTATCAACCTGGTATTTTGGTATTAGATAAAAACAAAATATCCAGCTCATAGTTTTACCCTGCTATTGTAATTACTAAGTTTATGAAACATGCCAGTCATTCATCTTCTAAATTTTTTAGTTCGATCTTTGCATATCAAGTCAGATCACCACTATGTTATTAGAGCTCAATACTAGACCAATGGAGCAGGAAAACGGGGAAAACACACCAGCAAGGAGGGCATATAACAACTTCAGGAAGACAGGTACAGTTTGAGAAAGCATGTTTTGTTTCCCCTAAGTCAAATTACGTGGGCTTCCCTGCTGGTTCAGCGGTAAAGAATCCGCCTGCCGGTGTAGGAACACGGGTTTGGTTCTGGGTTGGGAAGATGCCCTGGAGAAGGAAATGGCAACCCACTCCAGTATGCCTGCCTGGGAAATCCCATGGACAGAGGAGCCTGGCAAGCTACAGTCCATGGAGTAGAAGCAGAGTTGGACACGACTTGACTTAGTGACTAAACAACAGCAACAACAAAATCAAATTACAGAGTGAAGTTGTGGAAAACTTTCTTTCCCAGCTGGACTAAACAAAAGAGACAATAAACGTAAGCATGTTTTTAAAAAACAGAAACAAAAACAAATCGACTTAACCTAAGCCTATTTCAAAACACTTTACAAAAATACACATAGCATTTCCCTTTCTTCAGACAAATATGATACAATAAATATACAGTCACTGGCCAAAAATACTAGTATATAAAACATTGTAAGTAACAAGATGCCTGAAAGAACACTGCTCTCTCTAGCTAAAAACATTTCAGAACCTCTGTTTCTCCCACTTTCAACAAATTGTTTATAATTTGTTTAATGCCGTTAATGATATCTCTCATTCTAAGAGACTCCCACTCATCTCTTCCAACACCAATTTGGCCTCCATCCAAAAGTTCACTACTACTTCTAAATTTATTTAGTGTCCCCAAATCTGAATTCAGAGTGACTCACAATTTCAATATACTTGATTCAAAACTCCTGTGTTGCAGAAATAAGAGATCTGTGAATACTAGATACTAGACTTCACCCACAGAAAATGTGAGGTAGCAGAGGTACTGTGTAATCCATCAACCATAAGAAGCTTTTGCATTCTAGTCTTGCCAGAACAAATCAAACTGTTACGTTGTTCTCTTGTAAAATAATTCTGTTAAAATATTTTAAGACTTCAGATCTTTTTTGTAGATTACAACTCAGCTCACAGTTCATCATCGAAAACAAATTTTTACCCTACACTTGCCAATAATGAATGTGAAGCATTTACTTTTAATTTGCTCAAATGAAAACAAATAAAATTTTAAACACACACAAAATAACCATAGTAATAGCTAATTTTACAAAGATTAAAAAGTGTAGCCAAAAAATATAAAAAAGAAAACAGAAACTACCCTGATCCCAGTATCTAGACATTTTGATTCATTCACTCAGTATGTCACCTTAAATATAATTGGGATCTGTTGGTGAAGATGTAGAAAAACTGCTGGCGGGAATACAATATGGTAGAGGCGCTGTGGAAAACAGTCTGGCATTTCCTCGAAAAGTTAAAAACTGAATTACCATATAATTCAGCAATTCTACTTCTTGGTATATACCCAAAGAAATGAAAATAGCTATGCCAACAAAAACCTGTATATAAATATTCAGATGCACTATTCATAGGAGCCAAAAGGTAAAGCAACCCAGAAGTCCATCAATAGATGAATGGATAGACAAAATGAGTTATAGTCACATGATGGGATTCTTTAGCCACAAAAAGGAATTGAAGTACTGACATGTGCTAAAACATGGATGAATCTTAAAAACTTTATGCTAAGAGAAGGCAGACACAAAAGGCCACATATTATATGATTCCATAGGTATGAGATATTCACAATCAATAAAAGTTTTGTGTGAGTTCTGACTGCTCCACTGACCAGCCAATCCCTGTCTCTCCCCTCTCTTCAAGCCTCCCTATTCTCTGTTGTTCAGTCACTCAGTTGTGTCCAACTCTTTGCGACCCCATGGATTGCAGTATGCCAGGCTTCCCTGTCCTTCACTATCTCCTGGAGTCTGCTCAAACTCATGTCCATTGAGTTGATGGCACCAATTCCCTAGGACACACCAATATTGAAATTAGGCCAACAAATAATCCAACAATGGCCTGTAAATGTTCAAGGGAAAGGAAGAATCATATGCCCCTCACTTAATATCAAAAGACAGGAATGATTAAGCTAAGTGAGGAAGGCATGTAGAGAGCTGAGACAGGCCCAAAGCTTGACCTCTTACGCCAGTTAGCCAAGTTGCAAACACAAAGGAAAGTTCTGGGAGGAAATTAAAAGTGCTACTTTGGTGAATGCATAAATGGTAAGAAAACAAAACAGCCTTAACGCTGATATGGAAAAAGCTGGACTGGTCTGGACAGAAGATCAAACCAGTCACAACAGTCCCTTTGGCCAAAGCCTAATCCAGAGAAAGGTCCCAACGCTCTACAGTTATATGAAGGCTGGAAGAGGTGAGGAAGCCACAGAAGAAAAGTCTGAAGCTAGCAGAGGTTGGTTCATGAAGTGTCAGGAAAGAAGCCACCTTCATAACACGCAAGTGCAAAGGGAAACAGTGAGTGCTGATGCAGAACCTGCAGCAAGTTGTCCAGATCTACCTAAAACCAATAATGAAGACGGGCTGCACTAAACAACAGATTTTCAAGGCAGACAGAACAGCCTTTTACTGGAAGAAGATGCCATTTAGGACTTTCATAGCTAGAGAGGAGAAGTCAATGCCTGGCTTCAAAGCTTCAAAGGACAGGCTGACTCTTTTGTTAGAAGCTAATGCAGGTGGGTGACTCTAAGTTGAAGTCAATGCTCATTTACCACTATGAAAATCCTAGGGCCTTAAATCTACTCTGCCTGTGGTCTATAAATGGAACAACAAAGCTTGGATAGAAGCATATCTATTAAAAAAAAAAAAAAAGAAGCATATCTATAATACATGGTTTATTGAACATCCTGTGCCCACTACTGAGAGCTACTGCTCCAAAAAAAAAAGTAACTTTCAAAATATTACTGCTTATTGACAATGTTCTGGTCATCATCTGCTCTGGTCACCCAAAAGCTCTGATGGAAATGTGATACAATTCATGTTGCTTTCATGCCTGCTATCACAACAACCATTTTGCAGCCCATGAATCAGGAGTCATTTTTACTTTCATATCTTATTCTTTAAGAGATACATTTTGTAAGGCTATAGCTGCCACAGTCAGTGATTCCTCTTACGGATCTGGGCAAACTAAGTTGAAAACCTCCTGGAAAAGATTCACCATTCTAGATCCCATTCATGATTCGAGTTGGAAGAAGCTGATTCCAACCTTCAAGGATGACTCTGAGGGGTTCAAAACTTCAGTGCAGGATGTAATTGCAGATGTGGTAGAAAGAGCAAAAGAACCAGCATTAGAAGTGGTGCCCGAAGATGTGACTGAATTGCTGAAATCTCATGAGAAAACTTGAATGGATGAGTAGTGGCTTCTTATGGATGAGAAAGAAAGTTGCTTCTTGAGACAGAATCTATTTCTGATAAAGAAGTGAAGATTTGTTGAAATAACAAGGATTCAGAATATTACATAACATATTGATAAAGCAGTAGCAGGGTTTGGGAAAATTGACTTCAATTTTTAAAGTTCTACTATAGGCAATATGCAATCAGACAGCATTGCATACTACAGAGAAACTGGCCTTGAAAAAAAAGATTCAATCAATGTGGCTAACCTCACTGTAATTTTAAGAAACTGCCACAGCCACTTCAACCTTCAGCAACCACTCCCTTACCAGTTGGCAGCCATCAACATCAAGACAAGATCCTCCACCAGCAAAACGATTAAGACTCGCTGAAGGCTTAGGTGATGGTTAGCATTTTTTAGCAATATAGTATTTTTAAGTTAAGGTATATACATTTTTAGACATAATGCTACTGAACACAATGAACTACAGAATATTTTAAATGTAACTTTTATATGCACTAGCAAACCAAAAACTTCGTGTTACTCACTTTATTCTGATATTTGCTTTACTGCAGTGGTCTGGAATCGAATCTGTAGTTATCTCCACAGTATGCCCATTATTTGAACATATTAGATTTATTTATACCTTCTTTCACTGAAAGACTTCTATGGTATTTCCGGCTTTATTTTTGTAACACATAATATTGCAACAAACACTTGGCACACAGATCTTACTATACACACTGCCAAGACTTTTCCTCAGATAGACACACACACAAACAAACAGAGACAAACCTTGCAGGGGAATTCTGGAATGCTGATCTTCAACTTTCCAATTATTGCTATACTGCCCTTCAAAGTACACTCCATCAGCTGGGTATGAAAATGGTTTCTATCCTCTCCAAAATGTGGTAATGATAGACTTTTGCCAATCTCATGAGTGTGAAATATTTTGTTGTTTAACACGCATTCCTATATTAGTAAGGCTGAACTTATTTATGTTTATTGATCATTAATCTTTCTACTGTCAACTACCTCTCATATCCTTTACACATTTTTCTATTTTTGTTGTTTGCCAATATTATTACTATTAACATATATTTTTATTTACTTAGAAGTATCCTCTTATCCTTTGGATACTAATCCTTTGCCAGTTATTTGAATTACATATATCTTCTCCCCATTTGCTGCTCGTTTATCTTTTTAAGGCATTCATAGTTTTGCAGAAAGCTTTTACTTTAATACAGTCAAATTTATTACTATTTTTCTTCAAGAGAAGTGCTTTTGGTGTCTTAAGTCTTATTTATCATGAGGCCACAGAGATTTTTTTTTTTTAATATTTGCTTTTTACATTTAAGGGGTTAAATTTCCCTGGATTCTGCATGTGATACACATTGTTTTGTTTTTCTCTCATACAGATAACTAGAGGTGTCAGCAGTCCACCTTTTCACTTGAAGACAAGGCCTGTGTCTTACTAATCTGTTTCTTAAAAGCACTTTTCCTAGTTCATATTATAGGTGGTTATAAATGTATGATCAATACAAGGAGGAAAAGAGGGAAGAGAAAGGAGAGAAAAGAAGGCAACGTGGGGATGGGAGTGTGCGGTAAGTATTCAGATCATGGTCATTGGTGAAAACTAAGTATCAGAACCATACAAGTCAAATGGTATTAAAACAGATTTGGGGGATTTTCCTGGTGGTCCAGTGGTTAAGAATCCGCCTTGCAATGCAGCAGACACAGGTTTGATCCCTAGTCCGGGAAGATCCCACATGCCACAGGGCAACGAAGCTCAAGTGCCATAACTACAGAAACCTGCCCGGCGAGAAGCCCTCGCACCACAGTGGGGTGCAGCACCTCCGCCCCCGCCACCAGCTCTCAGCAACTAGAGAAAACCTGTGCAGCAGCCAAGGCTCAGCACAGCCAAAACCAAATGAATAAATGCAAAAAAACAAAACACACACACACACACCAGAAAAACAGATTCAGGAGTGGTCTGCAGGAAGATGAACTTTCCAGAACTCTGGAAAGTTAGAGGCAAAGATATTTCTCATGTGTAACTGATACTGACTCTGCTCTCTCTTTCCCAGGATGATAATATGGCCTTGCTAGTGCTAAATTGGTTTAAAAATCCAGAAAACCATGATGTTTTGTAAATATCACTTGATTATGTCAAGTCTTTGCAAAATGTTCATCAAAGCCTAAGTATAAAGGGCAAAGAGATACCAAGAATTTAATGCAACTCTAGCTGAATTTTTCCTTCAGGAAAGGTGGCTATAGGTACCACAGGAAGTCTACAGATTGGAAAAGTTATTAAAAAGTAAGCTGTATTTACTACTATTCAGGAAGTCATGAGGTTTCTAATATCCTTAAATAAATAATCCAGTAACAAATCAACTGGTGAATGAACAGTCTCCTCCCAACCATTCCCAACCTGAAGGTCAAATGAGGGTTAGGGAGGACAACAGAAAACAAAATAAAAATGAGACCTAGAATGACTTTTGTTTCAGTGGCCCTCAATAGAAAAATAGCTCCCTAGAGCAACATTATGGTATCTAGCTCAGTACCGAAGAAGTATGTCCCATGAGTATTACTGCCAAAAAACTGAACCATGTCTACACATTGAACCACATACTCATCTAACCACCAACGTATAGGAAAAAGAGGGGAAGCACCATAGGAGTGAAACCAGCAAAACCTAGACCGTGGGAAAATCCAGAAGACAAATGATCCAGTTTCTTTGACAAATAAAAAACTACTAGAAAAAATTTAAAAGAATATCTACAGATTAAGAGATAACAACCAAGAGCAGAGTATGGGTGCTGATTCAAACAAACTATAAAGAAAAAAAAAATGCAATGTGGAAGTTTGAGCA
The DNA here is from genome assembly GCF_019320065.1 of Cervus canadensis. Taxonomy (NCBI): domain Eukaryota; kingdom Metazoa; phylum Chordata; class Mammalia; order Artiodactyla; family Cervidae; genus Cervus; species Cervus canadensis. The sequence continues at coordinate 50,392,347 of NC_057391.1, read as the reverse complement.
CTGACTGTATGCTCGCTAATATTAAGGAATTACTATTTTTGTGTTAATTATATACCTCTACTTACTTAAAGATTAAATCATGTGATGCCTGAGATTTCCTGCAAAATAATCAATAGTTATAGATGGGGGTTACATAAAAATAAGATTAGCTATGAGACTAGCTGTTGAGACTGAATAAAGACAACAGAGTTCACTGTATTTTCTCTCCTTTGGCATACAACTGAAAATTTTCAAAACAAAGTTTAGAAAGTGGAAGTACTTTGTAGATCCTTTTCAAAAGAATAGTAAGTTCAACCATCTAAGTCCTAAAGCCAAGAGAATAGTTTGAGATCTAAAAACCTTCTAATGTTGATTACAACTTAAATTCTATGAGTAGACTATACAGCACACTTAAAACCACAGACTCATCCACTATAACCAATGCTACTGCGTTATTCAACAGCCACTAAGTCATAACAAAAAATTATATTAGTAGTATAGTCAGTCCTCAGTAATCGAGGGCCGACTATACTATGCCATTTTATCAGGGACCTCAGTGGTTGCAGATGTTGGAATCTGAGGGGGGATCCTGGAGCCGATCCTCCAAAGATAATGAAGAACAACTATATTAGAAAGTTTAGACTATAATGATTCATTTTCATAAAAACTTTCTAATGAGTTATTTTCCCATTTTTGCTGTTATTCCACATACAGGCATCTTTCATTATATGTGCTTAGTTGATTAAAATGCTGACTTTCACCATTAAAATTTGCTCTAAAAGGGCTATAAAAATATGTACTTTGGGGAGGCAGGGTACTGAACAAAATTGGCTGTTCTCTTTAGTCTCAATCTATGCATTTGCCCAGTTTTTTTCAATGCAAACAGATTTTCAGGTTGATAGAAAAAGTTCAAATAGCCACCAGGATGCAAATGTGCAGTCAAATAACAGGAAAACATCTGCTCATACAATATACTTTTTAAAATTAAAAAGACTCCTTCAAAGAAATGCATGTAGTAAGAAACACTATGCCACACGTAGCAGAAAAAAATACCATGGTTTGTGAAAGAAAGAATTCCAACTCTGCCACTATCAGTGATATGCCTGTTAATTAGATGAACTAGTTTTTCTTCTTCAGGAATGACAGCTCCAAAGCTTTTTGTGAAGATTAAACAAGATGATTTACATAAAAGCCATACTGCAACAACAAGCAAGTAACAGACTACTGATAAATGTTAAATGAAACCAAATACTCTAATCCTTTTTCACTTATAATAAGGAAATTAAACATCAAAGAGGTTAATAAATGCCTTGTGCAAGGTCAGACATTTATTCCGTTATACAGTAAAAATACTACCTGATAATAATGCCTCTATTTTACACTGATACTTTCAAGAGAAGAAAAACTGTGCCCTCGTCTCATAACTTGGGAACTTTCTTCTCCAAAAAACATTAGGAATGGCCATCAAGTGAGCTGGAGGAAGCCTTCGGCTAGCTCTCAAGTCGTGTCCTCTTTGTTGGGCTTCAATGCCCTCTAGTGCTGATTTGCAGAGGCAGCCTCAGGTTCCAAAGACAGGCATATGTATCTTCCTGGTCTACAGAACAGGTAACAATGCCCATGCAGGTAATGAAATTAAACATGAGACAGGCACATGCACAGATCTAGCTATCTATAAAGATGACTCTCTTTTCTTTGGGAGATGAGATTTTGAGAAGCATCAAAATCTATTTACTTTGTTTTCAAACTTAAAAAAAAATTTTTTTTACACTTTCTGTTCTTGTTTGAATTTTAAAACAAACATAAAAAACTTTCAAAAGCAAACTAAAAAACATGAAAAAGACAGAATCACGTGGGCATTTCAGGGGGAAAAACTATTCTTGTGAAAACTTTCAGTAAAAAGAGTATAGAGCCATGCAGCTTCATATCTTCTTATGTTACATTATGAAAAGGCTGGGTCAGAGATAAGGCAGATCTTTAAATTAAAAAAAAAAAGGAGATAAAGGTAAGTAACTTCATTTTCCTTGAATACACCTTATGTGTGATCAACAGGTGACATATGTGTAAGTTTTTTTAAACTAAAAAGCATTTATCCAATGTATGGTATTCATTTCATTACTATATATTTGCTTAACTGAGATTCTAAAAGAAGGAAACCAAGCTGAGGATGGCTACCAAAGACTGAACTTAAAATTAGATTTCCTCTAAGATAACAGATGCAGGCAGTGATGCTTGATGTGTTCTTAAAATTGTACTTGAAATGACCCTCATGCATACTGCCTTCCTGAGACATGACTTACTACTATTCTTTCCTAGGTTTTATTCTACAGTCATACTTATGACTGCAAAGGGTTCATTCAGTACACCAGCATGTTATAAAAACGATACCAAGTGCAATGTCCTATTGTCTGCCATTTAACCTCAAGAATCATAGGACTTTTGTCAGAAAGGCAAAAATCATAAATACAAATTTTATAATTAATACTAAAATTCTTTCCCCCAAAGCACTAAAAGAACCAAAAGCAGAGAGCCTAACCTAATAATATTGTTCCAATCTATAAAGTAGAAGATTATCCAAGGAGGATAAAGACATTCGATGCTCAGAAGATGTTTTAGAGAGGAAGACACCAAAACATATTTTAGTCATATTTTAAAGGTACAATAGTTGTCAATGGAAACAGGTAAAATAATTCTTTAATGATAGTTAGAAATGTCTACAGTTTTCATCTTCCACCCTATTCCTAAAGAATGATTCCATTAAGATCTCAACAATCTCTTCTTCAGATACTTCAAAGAGATTTAGAGAATGAAGAATCATTTGATCTTAGGTCAAAAGTTTTCAAAACAAAACCAGAATTCTCCCCTGGGCCAGAAAGCTTTATAGTAATAAAAATCTAAATAATAAGGTTAAGTCTTCAAGACCCATCAGTTCATGGGAAAAGTATTTGTAGTCTCATTGTCTAACAGAAATATAATACAAGCCACATAAGTAATCTTAAATTATCCAGCAGTCACATTAAGTAGTAAAAAAAAAAAAGGAAATTAATTTTAATTAAATATAAGTAATACATAAAACATTAAAATTTCAGTATTTAAATATAAAAATCATTAAAATATTTTAGATTTTTTTTTTTTTAGTATTACTAAATTGTTGACATCCAGTATGCATTTTCTACTTCACACATCTCAATATGATAGAGTCGTATTTCAAGTGCTCAATTGCCACATGTAGCCAGTGGCTGGTGTACTGGATAGCACAGGTGTGGCATGGTATGGGCTTCCCAGGTGGCTCAGTGGTAAAGAATCTACCTGCCAATACAGAAGATGTGGTTTTGATACCTGGGTTGGGAAGATCTGCTGGAGAAGGATATGGCAACACCCTCCAGTATTTTTGCCTGGAACATCCCCTGGTCAGAGAGGCTGGCAGGCTACAGTCCATGGGGTCACAAAGAGTTGGGCACGACTTAGCGACTAAACAACAACAATGGCACAGTATGTCTCATGGGCTACACTTAAAAGAACACAAGCAAGTTTGATGATGGCTTCAGAGGTGAGTGACTTCCCTGGTGGCTTAGATGGTAAAAGTGTCTGCCTACAATGTGGGAGACCCGGGTTCAATCCCTGGGTCAGGAAGATCCCCCTGGAGAAGGAAACGGCAACCCACTCCAGTACTCTTGCTTGGAAAATCCCATGGATGGACAGAGGAGCCTGGTAGGCTACAGTCCACAGGGAAGCAAAGAGTCGGACACGACTGAGCGACTTCACTTCAGAGGTGAACAAACAGACCAAATAGGTCATCTGTTACTCTTTAATTATATTTACTCCTTTAAAAGTTGGAGGAGGAAATGGCAACCACTCCAGTATTCTTGTCTGGGAAGTCCCATGGACAGAGGAGCTTGGCGAGCTACAGTCCATGAGGTCGCAGAGTCAGACAGAACTTAGTGACTAACAGCAATAGCAACAGCCTTGCTCCTCTTGGCCCTTCCTTCTTGGGGCCTCCTTAGCTGACATCTCCTTGTGATTTCTACGTGACCCACCTGTTGCACTGTCCTTTAGAGACATGTTTTCACACTCTCCATAAATACAGGCACCTCAGAGTTGTTGGGGCTTTGGTTCCAGGCCACTATAGTAAAGCAAGTCACAGATTTCTTGGTTTCCCAGGACACATAAGTTATGACTACACTGTCTTCCCTGGTGGCTCAGATGGTAAAGAATCTGCCTGCAATGCAGGAGACCTGGGTTGGGGAGCTCCCATGTAGAAGGGAATGGCAACCCACTCCAGTATTCTTGCCTGGAGAATTCCATGAACAGAGGAGCCTGGCGGGCCACAGCCCATGGAGTCATAAAGAGTCAGACACGACTGAGCAACTAACACTAACACACTCCTTAAAAAGTACATGAATCTGTCAATCTCTTGGGGAGACTCCCTTCACAATTCATGTGAAATAATTCCTTTTCTAGATCTTACTAGGACAATAAAGTGATCAGTATCCCAATATATATCCCTAACAAAAGCAGCCACTAAGCTAATATTCTGCTGTCCTTTACTTAAAACCAAGAATCACAGGCACAGATGGACGAACCATTTATGTGCTGCAGTCAATAAGGGATTATAACATAATACAGGGAAAAGACAGTTGTCAAATTAAAAAAGTGTATGAAAATATTAGGAGTCAACCATCTGGAAACAACTGTAAGGTCAGTATACCTTAGTGACACACTGCTGGCATTTATTCTAGAGTTGCATTTTGTGAGGACTGCACCTCCCAATATAAATAGATATCCCACGGGGAAAGTGGCCAATGTTCAAGCAAATTTAGGAACTGCTGAGTTAAGTAAAATTAAACATATTCTAGGTTCCCCCATCTTTATAATACAGGACTGTTCATGAACCTTAATGTGCTATCATGCACTGTCTCCATTTTATAGCAGGTTGGAAAGAGGGCTATAGTAAGCAGCATTTCCAAACTAATTTAACAAAGAAATTTTATTCTCACTGGTCACCTTAAGAAACTAGTATCTCAAGCTGTAAAATACTGATCTAGAAACACAGGTAAGAAAGATTCCCCGCCCCCCACCACAACCCCAGGGAGAATCAATGCTAGAGTGTTGGTAAGGGCTTTAAGAACAGAGTATATTGAATTGTTAGGCAAGGCTTTGAAGGTCTGATTCCTAACAATATTCTAACACAAGCTCTAAGGACTAAATTATCAGGAGCATCTTTTGGTCAAGTATAAAAGGCAATGATCTGTCTGGAGAGCTATAATACCTACCCTCTTCCTATATTCAACTCATAATGGCTATGAAATACAAGATTAATTTCATTAAAATCCTACCACCACCACCCCCAAATCTTTTGTTCTTTACGCTCCTGCAAGACAAAAGAGAAACTTCATGAAATTAAATAGGAGTGAAGGTCAAAAACTAATCTGATTCTAAAGCTGCAGGTGAAATCAGGCATGGTTAAGGACTTTGTGAAGCTCACAGCACAAAGTTAAACAAGCAACAAGACCAATTAATGTCACTGAAACACATGAAACAGCTACATTGTCTAGAATGAAAAGGGATTTAAAATACCTGTAAGACTGCCAATTAAGAAGGGACAAAAGTAAGTTATTTCCCTGAAGGAAGGAGGTTTTTCTGTGGTTTATGGAGGGTATTATTAGTATTATAAAACAAGGAATACACTCCAAAAAATATTCTGTGATCTCTTCAAATCCCTAATCTGGATTAAATGTTCCTCCTTTCATGATCAAAGGAGTGAAAATAAAACAAAGGTAAGAAAAAGTATTCAGGACAGTTGTAACTGACAGCAGGAAGAGACATTTAATTTTTGCCAGTCTGGTGGAGGTGAAAAGGTTGTCTTGATTTGTCTTTCCTTGAGCACTGAACAAGTCTGAGCCCGTCTAGTAGTCCTTTTTCTTTTTCTTTTTAAACCACGTTTCCTTTTTACGGAATGCCTGATTACATTTCTTGCCTAAATTTCTATTTACTTGTTTCTTTTTCTTAGTAATCTGAAGGATTTCTTTATACACTTCAAATATCAATCTTTCAGTTATGTGGCAACCATCTTCTCTTTGTGACTCATCCTTTCACTTTCATTATGTTGACACAAGACTAAGAGAATTAAATCTATTAAGTCACCAAACTTTAGAATTAAATATAAATGCTCAGAAGTGCTAGAGATCTCTACCATACACCAACTCCACAATCTTTTCCAGAAAATAGAAGAGGGGAAAAGTTCTCAATTCATTTTATGAAGTTTGGATTAACATTGTATTGTCAGAGTGACAGAGACATAGATCAATTAAATAGAAAACAGCACTTTAAAAAGACCCATTCAAACAGGCTCAATTGACTCTTGACAATGGTGCAAAAGCAATAATGGAGGAAAGACAGAATTTCAACAACTGGTGCTAGAGCATAGGTTGAAAAATGAGATACTATCTCATAGCCATTGGGATAAACTAGTATCAACAAAATAAAACAAAATAACAAGTGTTGGTAAGGATATGAAGAATTTAGAACCCTTATGCCATAAATACTATAGTCATAATTAGCCTTGGCATTTGGTATTGCTGGTTCTTAACTTTGTCCTTCTTCTTTATGAGTACCTTGACTACTCTAGGCCATTTTCTCTTCCACAAAAAGCTTAAAATTAGATTGTGTGTTTTACTGAAAAAACACTATTTTGATTCAAATTGCACTGAATCTGTAGAACTATTAGGTAAGAAACGAGAAAAAAATCTTTATAGTAGTTTTTATTTAAATAAACATGATATGTTTTTCCATTTATTTAGGTCTAAATTATTTAAAAATTTTCAGTTAGGTTTTTAAAGCCATCTTAAAAAGGCTTGCACATTTCTCGTTAGATTTATTTACAAGAAATGGTTTTGTTACTGAATATGCTTTTAAATTAAAATTTATACTTATATATTTAGATTAAAATTACTGTTGTATATATGAATGCAAATGACTTTTGCTAGACTATCTAAATAATTTTGTTAATTTTTATGTAGATTAAGCTTTCTCTACAAACCAACTCATATATTTACTTTTTTCCTTATAATTATCCCAAACTTTAACATATTCTATTTTTTTCTTTATTTCTGAATGTACAATGTGGATAAGAGTGATAAGAAACATCCTCATCTTGCTTCTAATTTTTAAAAGAGTATTTAAAATTTTCCACTAATAGGCATATTTCAAGTAGCTTTTTAGATGATACCTTTTATCACATTAAGAAACTTCTATTCCAAGCTTTTTAAGTTTTATCATAAACAGGTACTGCATGTTATTAAAATTTTTTCCTGCACCACAGATAATCAATAATTTGTCTTTCTACATCTGTTAAAGTGGTCAGTTTTACGAAAAAAATTTCTAATGTACTAACTTTGCAAAAATCAAGCTGGCGGAAACATTGTTGTTTAGTTGCTCAGTCAGGTCTGACTTTTTGCTACCCCATGGACTGCAGCATGCCAGGCTTCCCTGTCCTTCACCATCTCCTGGAGCTTGCTCAAACTCATGTCCATTGAGTCAGTGATAACATTCAACCATCTCATCCTCTGTCGTCCCCTTCTCCTCCTGCCTTCAATCTTTCCTACCATCAGGGTCTTTTCTAATGAGCCAGCTCTTTGCATCAGGTGGCCAAAGTATAAAATGAGTAAGAGTATATATTAATTACTGCTCTATTACTACTGTTGCCTAAAAACTTAGTGGTTTAAACCAACCAACATTTCTAACAGTTTCTATGTGTCAGGACCTTGGGAGTGGCTTAACTAGGGGCTGTCGAAGTGTTTCTCGTGGGGTTTCAGTCAGGATGTCAAGAGGGGCTGTGGTACCCATTGTCAAGATGGACCAATCACATGCTGTTGGTGGGAGGCCTCACGTCCTCACACAGAGTTCCTCCACAGCCTTGAATGTCCCCATGAAAATTAACTGCCTACTCCAAGAATGAGTTATCTAACAGACACAGTGAGGAAGAAGCTGCAGTTCCTTTTATGAACTATTCTCTGAAGTCTCACACCATCACTTTTGCTTTCATTCTGTTAAGGCTGCATCAACAGGTCCAGCCCACTCTCAAAGGGAGGGAATTAGGCTCCACCTTTTGAAGCAAAGAGCACCAAAAGAGTTTTAACATATTTTACAATGATCACAGAGTATTCCCTCTTTTTCTAATTTCCAAATTTGTTTAAGATTGGAATGATATGTTCCTTAAATATTTGGTAGGTTTCACTTATAAAACAACTGGGACTTGGTATTTTCTTTGCAAGCTTCCCAGGTGGCTCAGAGGTAAAGAATCCACTTGCCAATGCAGGAGATGATGGTTCAATCCCTGGGTTGGGAAGATAGCCTGCAGAAGGAAATGGCAACCCACTCCAATATTCTTGCCTGGAAAATTCCATGGACAGAGTCTGGCAGGCTACAGTACATGGGGTCACAAAGAGTCAGATATAATTTAGCAATTAAAACAACAACAACGAATTTTCTTTGTAGGCAGTTTTTAAAGAACTGATTCAACCTCCTTAACAGTTAAAAGGCAATCAGCTTTTCTAAATATTATTGAAGTCATTTAAAGTTTAAAAAAAACTATCCACTGCATTTAATTTTTCAAATTTACTGACATCAAGGTCACTTTCAAATTTCTTTATCTATATCAATATTCTTTATTGATCTCTTCTGCACCGATAATTATTTTTGTTTTTCATCCCTAATTCCCTGAGTCTTGACCATTTAACAGGATTTTGCAAAGAAACCTTATTTTGGATCCTATCATATTTTAATTTTCTATCCAACTGATTTCTATTCTTATCTTTATTAAGTACCAGTTAGCTACACTGATATGTTCTAATGGGGAATCTTTTCATTATCATCTAGTTCTTAAAATTTTCTAATGTTCATTATGATCTCTTCTTTGAAGATATTGTAAAACTGCTAAATGTGTAGAGGTATTCTAAAATGTTTCATTATAAAAACAGTTAGATCTGGTTTCCTCAGTGTGTATGCCCAGAAGTGGGATTGCTGGGTCATATGGCAGTTCTATTTCCAGTTTTTTAAGAAATCTCCACACTGTTTTCCATAGCGGCTGTACTAGTTTGCATTCCCACCAACAGTGTAAGAGGGTTCCCTTTTCTCCACACCCTCTCCAGCATTTATTGCTTGTAGACTTTTGGATAGCAGCCATCCTGACTGGCGTGTAATGGTACCTCATTGTGGTTTTGATTTGCATTTCTCTAATAATGAGTGATGTTGAGCATCTTTTCATGTGTTTGTTAGCCATCTGTATGTCTTCTTTGGAGAAATGTCTGTTTAGTTCTTTGGCCCATTTTTTAATTGGGTCATTTATTTTTCTGGAATTGAGCTGTAGGAGTTGCTTGTATATTTTTGAGATTAATCCTTTGTCTGTTTCTTCATTTGCTATTGTTTTCTCCCAGATCTGAAAGAGACACGTGCACCCCAATGGTCATCGCAGCACTGTTTATAATAGCCAGGACATGGAAGCAACCTAGAAGCCCATCAGCAGATGAATGGATAAGGAAGCTGTGGTACATATACACCATGGAATATTACTCAGCCATTAAAAAGAATTCATTTGAACCAGTCCTAATGAGATGGATGAAGCTGGAGCCCCTTATACAGAGTGAAGTAAGCCAGAAAGATAAAGAACATTACAGCATACTAACACATATATATGGAATTTAGAAAGATGGTAACGATAACCCTATATGCAAAACAGAAAAAGAGACACAGAAATACAGAAGAGACTTTTGAACTCTGTGGGAGAATGTGAGGGTGGGATATTTCAAAAGAACAGCATGTATACTATCTATGGTGAAACAGATCACCAGCCCAGGTGGGATGCATGAGACAAGTGCTCGGGCCTGGTGCACTGGGACGACCCAGAGGAATCGGGTGGAGAGGGAGGTGGGAGGGGGGATCGGGATGGGGAATACGTGTAAATCTATGGCTGATTCATATCAATGTATGACAAAACCCACTGAAATGTTGTGAAGTAATTAGCCTCCAACTAATAAAAAAAAAAACAACAGTTAAAGCAAAAAAACTTAAAAGTACAACAAATATTGTAAAGTGATTAGCCTCCAGTTAGAATAAAAAGAAAAAAATAAAAAGTCCAACCAACAATTAATTGTATAGGCTTCACCTAGATTCAATAATAATTATCTGCCAAATTTATTTTCTCTTTCTACATATACACACAGATAGTATGTATAACACATGCATTTTGCTATACCATTTAAAAGTAAGTTGTAATACCAGAAAAATGAATAACCCAATCAAAAAAGTGGGTAAAGACGTAAACAGACATTTCTCCAAAGAAGACATACAGATGGCTAATGAAAAGATACTCAACATGAAAAGATACTCAACGTGACTCATTATTAGAGAAATGCAAATCAAAACCACAGTAAGGTATCACCTCACGATGGTCAGACGGCCGCCATCAAAGAGTCTACAAACAAATGGAGAGGGTGCGCAGAAAAGGCAACCCTCTTCCTCTGTTGATGGGAACGCAAACTGGTACAGCCACTAAGAGAACAGTGTGGAGGTTCCTTAAACAACTGGGGACAGAACTGCCTTGTGCTGTGCTGTGCTCAGTCGCTTCAGTGGTGTCTGACTCTGCAGCCTACGGACCGTAACCCGCCAGGCTCCCGTCCATGGTTCTCCAGGCAAGAGTACTGGAGTGGGTTGCCGTGTCCTCCTCCAGGGGATTTTCCCAACCCAGGGACTGAAACTTATCTCTGGTGTCTCCTGCACTAAGGCAGGTTCTTTACCCTCTGAGCCACCTGGGAGCCCCTAGAACTGCCATACAACCCAGCAATCCCATTGATGGGCATACACCCTGAGGAAATCAGAGCTGAAAGAGACGCATGTACCCCAATGCTCACTGCAGCACTACTTACAATAGCTAGGACATGGAAGCAACCTAGATGTCCCTCAGAAAATGAATGGATAAGGAAGTAGTGGTACATATACACAATGGGATATTACTCAGCTATAAAAAGGAACGCATTTGAGTCAGTTCTAATGAGGTGGATGAACCTGGAGCCTATTATACAGAGTGAAGTAAGTCAGAAAGAGAAAGACAAATACTGTATATTAATGCATATACTTGGAATTTAGAAAAATGGTACCGACGATCCTACATGCAGGGCGGCAAAGGAGACACAGATGTAAAGAAGAGACTTTTAGACTCAGTGAGAAAAGGTGAGGTGGGATGATTCAAGAGAACAGCACTGAAACATGTACATTACCATATGTAAAGTAGACGGCCAGTGCCAGTTTGACGCATGAAGCAGGGCACCCAAAGCCAGTGTTCTGGGACAACCCAGAGGGACAGGGTGGGGGGGTGGTTCAGGATGGGGGGACTCATCTATACCTGTGGACACATATATACCTCATGCTGATGTATGGCAAAAACCATCACAATATTGTAATTACCCTCCAATTAAAATAAATTAATTAATTGACAAAAAATAAAAGTTGTAGACACTTGATCCCTGCAGAGCCTGGCACACATCTCCTAAGAATAAGCACAATCTCCTAAATAACCACAATTTCAAAGGCCACCTAAGAAAATTAATAATACTTTCACAATATGCTATGTAGCCCACATCACATTTTCCCTAATTATCTCAAGAATGTCTTGGTATAGCTCTTATCTCAGAACTAGATCAAATCCAGGTTCATGCATTGTAGATGTCTCTCGTATCTTTTCCTAGAACAATCTCTCTACCACTTATCCCCTATGACATTTACTTTTTGAAGAGTGTAGGACAGCTGACTTGAGAGTGTCACGTATTCTGGATTTTCATGACTGCTTCCTCTTGATGGCACAAGTGAATGCAAGGAATACTTGCATTTTTTATAGTAAATACTTTATCTTTTCCATTAAAAATTTTAAGTTATGAGTCAATGTCCATATAATGTGAGCACCAGTCAGGATGTCTTGAGAACACACTAACTGAACTGTACAGTATGTAAGATTTATTTGATTAGAGCTTTCATTTGACCCAAATTTAATGATATGCATATTTTTTTTGGCAAAGTATTCAGACACAAATGCTAAATAGCTCACAAGCGATAGTTAATATTCTTTTACTCAATGAAACCTATTTGTCAGTTTTTCTTTCATTTTTATTATTTCTCCAGTAATGAACCAGCACCAATGGCTATTATATGTAACAGCATAGAGTTTAACTGTTAGCTTGAACAATTCACATATTAAAAAGGAATATCAATATTCTTTAATCCTGCCTTCCTCCTTGGTATGGTAATGACTAAGACTTAATCTTTTTATACATCTTCCCTAAAGAGTAATCTTTAAGGAGTCCTTCAACAGTTCACTGGCTACTGACTATTCTACATTATTAGTCTGTTATGTCTTAAAACCCAAACAGAAGAAACACAGTATCCCTTGGCCGTGAATAGTCCATCTGGAAACCACAGCTGGGGCAATGCACTCAGGCTGATTACCTGGGCAACTGGAGAACACACACTGAGCCTGGTTTATGGAACTACAGTACCTGGGCCTGTAGTGACAAAAGGGATGACAAAGTACAGTTATTCTCTATTTGAGAAGTATGTGCAGTGAGCAACAAGAAAGAACTAATCACCTCCGTCCAAAACAAACAAACCAAAACAATATTATAACAAATAGAACAAAAACCCTCCCAGATAATAATGTTATTATGTTATTGTTGTTTCTGTTTAGTGGCTAAGTTGTGTCTATTTAGTGACCCCATGGACTGTAACCCTCCAGGCTCTTCTGTCAATGGGATTTCCCAGGCAAGAATACTGGAGTGGGTTGCCATTTCCTTCTCCACGGGATCTTCCTGACGCAGGGATAGAATCCACATCTCCTGCATTGGCAAGTGGATTCTTTACCACTGAGCCATCAGGGAAATCAGGGAAGCCCAATGTTATTATGCACTAAGTGTCAAAACATAGTGTTTTACTTATTGCTTATAAAATGAGGTACAAAGAAATACAAATCTAGAAAAAGAATCAGAGTTCAAATGTAGGTTTATCTTATTACAAACGGATACACTCACTCTTTACCAATGCCAGGTAATAGAAAGTCCTAATTGCAAAACTAGAGAGTTAATGTACATTAAAACAGTGAATAAATTAATGTGGAGGGAGGCTCAGAAGCGAAGGGATATATACACACATACACACATATATACATATATAATTATGACTGATTGGCATTGTTGTATGGCAGAAACCAACACAAAATTGTAAAGCAATTTTCCACCAATTAAAAAATAAATAAAATTTTTAAAAAAAGAAAAAGTGAATGTAAATACGAGAAAGAACTTAAGTTCAGATAAAAAGAGGTTGGTAAAGTAAAACCCTTCTGAAGTTTACTATAAAAACCTAAATTTACTGGTTATTGATTACAAAATTACAATATTTACTTTTATTTCTTTTCTCAGTTTTTTTTTTTTTTTACTTTAAAATAGGAATTTCACCACCTAACTCACAGTAGGTAAGAAAAGCAAGGTCAGTAGTGTCTGAAACACAGTAACATAATTACTTATGTCTTCCTGACTCAAAGGATTATTGTGCCATTATTGTATGTCACAACTGTGTTAAAATGGGTGAAAAGTGGAAGTGTTAGTTGCTCAGTGTGTCTGACTCTTTGTGAACCCACGGGCTGTCCACAGAATTCTCTAGGCAAGAATGCTGGAACGGGTTGCCATTTCCTTCTCCAGGGGATCTTCCTGACTCAGGGATCAAACCGGGGTCTCCTGCATTGCAGGCAAATTCTTTACCAGACATAAATTCACAAATTATATTTAAAGTCTCTCGCCTTATAGAATCACAGGAGAACAAAAAAGGAATTAAGCAAGCCTTTGCATTGTACTACTTCTGTTAAGTATAGAGTATCAAGGGATAGTATCTATTATTGTTCTATTGGAACTCAGGAAAAGTCTTTCTCTCTCATACAGTTGCTTCGAGGAATTTAAATGAAGTTATTTGTGTAAATCTTTACTCAGTGTCTATCATAAAATAAGCATACCACAAATGTTGCCTATCATTAACACTTTTAAGAAGAAATTTAAAAGATGCACATCCAGTAGGGTTCAACCGGAAAAGATGGAGGGGGGGGAATAATTCAGGAAAATGGAACAGCATGTGCAAAGACCTGGGGTGAATGAGTGGCACAAAAGAGGAGCTAAAAAAAAAACAAAGAGAGATATGGCCACTGCATACAGCAACAAGTTCAGAGTAAAGGGGATAGACTTTTAAGGCTCAAATTAGGAAAATGCCAACTATCAACTAAGCTAGAAAATGCAAGTGAAAAAAAGTGAGTGTTAGTTGCTCAATCGTGTCCGACTGCGATCCCATGGTCTGTCCATGGGATTCTCCAGGCAAGAATACTGGAGTGGGTTGCCATTCTCTCCTCCAGGAGATCTTCCCAACCCAGGAATTAAACCCGAGTCTCCTGCACTGGGCTTCCCTGGTGGCTCAGATGGTAAAGAATCTGCCTGCAATGCAGGAGACCCAGGTTTGATCCCTGGGTCGGGAAGATGCCCTGGAGGAGGGCATGGCAACCCACTCCAGTATTCTTGCCTGGAGAATCCCATGGACAGAGGAGCTTGGTGGGCTGCAGTCCATGGGGTTGCAAAGAGCCGGACATGACTAAGCAACTAACACTCCTGCACTGCAGGCAGATTTTTTACCATCTGAGCTACCAGGGAAGTCCAACTCTCCTGAACTGAGGAAAATGCAAACATTACTCGGAATTGCAGTAAGAACTCACCAAAAGTTTTTAATGGAAAGAGCTGACATGATCAAATGGAGAAAAACCAACGATGAACAGCTACTGATTTAATCAGTTCTTATGTCAGGTATATTGAAGGCCCATTATATTACACAAATACATATTTTAGGCTTTTATGTCTTTTTGATTAATTGGCTCTTTTATCATCATGAAATGTCCCTCCTTATCACTGGTGTGACTTGAAGACTACTGTGTCTAATATTCACAGAGCCACTCAACTTTCTCATTGGTGTTTACCAGTATGCATTTTTTCCTTCCTCTTACATTTAGTCTGTATCTTTATATTTACAGTGCATCTTCTGGAGACAGTATATAGTTGGGTCATGCGACTGCATTCAGTCTGAAAATCGCTGCTTTGTAACTGTAGTGTTTAGTCCATTTACACTTAAGGTAAATATTATGGTTGGCTTTGCTTCATCTGGTATCTCTTAGTATTCCATTTTATCACTTCTATCGGCTTTTTAGCCATACCATACCACTTTGTTGAGTGATTGCTTCAGTGATCTGGCAATGTCATACCCTTAATCTATCACAGTCGACCTTCGTTAATATTATATCAACCCCATTGCATCACCTTTCAACTATGTGATTCAAATTACCTTCCTACTATCCTGTGATATTTACTGCCCCAAGTTTTTCACTTGTGTTATAAACTCACAATACATTAACATTTTAAAAAGAATTTTTATAGATAATAAAAAACAAGAAAAATATTACTTTATATTTACCTAAATAAAGACCAATTATGGCCCTCTTCATTCCCTTACTTAGAGCTGAGTTTCTGACTGATATGTTGCCTATATCTATTTCTGCTTTATTGACTATACCAAAGCCTTTGACTGTGTGGATCACAATAAACTGTGGAAAATTCTTAAAAAGTTGGGAATACCAGACCACCTGACCTGCCTTTGAGAAACCTGTATGCAGGTCAGGAAGCAACAGTTAGAACTGGACATGGAACAACAGACTGGTTCCAAATAGGAAAAGGAGTATGTCAAGGCTGTATATTGTCACCCTGCTTATTTAACTTACATGCAGAGTACATCATGAGAAATGCTGGACTGGAAGAAGTACAAGCTGGAATCAAGATTGCTGGGAGAAGTATCAATAACCTCAGATATGCAGATGACATCACCCTTATGGCAGAAAGTGAAGAATTAAAGAGCCTCTTGATGAAAGTGAAAGAGGAGAGTGAAAAAGTTGGCTTAAAGCTCAATATTCAGAACAGTAAGATCATGGCATCTGGTCCCATCACTTCATAGCAAATAGATGAGAAAACAGTGGAAACAGTGGCTGACTTTAGTTTTTTGGACTCCAAAATCACTGCAGATGGTGACTGCAGTCACGAAATTAAAAGACGCTAACTCCTTCAGATATGAAGGAGAATTCAAAAGCTTTACAGATAAGCAAAAGCTGAGAGAATTCAGCACCACCAAACCAGCTCTTCAACAAATGCTAAAGGATCTTCTCTAGACAGGAAATACAGAAAGGTTGTATAAACGTGAACCCAAAACAACAAAGTAAATGGCAACGGGACCACACCTATCAATAATTACCCTAAATGTAAATGGGTTGAATGCCCCAACCAAAAGACAAAGATTGGCTGAATGGATACAAAAACAAGACCCCTATATATGCTGTCTACAAGAGACCCACCTCAAAACAAGAGACACATACAGACTAAAAGTGAAGGGCTGGAAAAAAATATTTCATGCAAACGGAGACCAAAAGAAAGCAGGAGTCGCAATACTCATATCAGATAAAATAGACTTTCAAATAAAGGATGTGAAAAGAGACAAAGAAGGACACTACATAATGATCAAAGGATCAATCAAAGAAGAAGATATAACAATTATAAATATATATGCACCCAACATAGGAGCACCGCAATATGTACGGCAAACACTAACGAGTATGAAAGAGGAATTAATAGTAACCAACATAATAGTGGGAGACTTTAATACCCCACTCACAACTATGGATAGATCAACTAAACAGAAAATTAACAAGGAAACACAAACCTTAAATGACACAATGGACCAGCTAGACCTAATTGATATCTATAGGACATTTCACCCCAAAACAATCAACTTCACCTTTTTCTCAAGTGCACACGGAACATTCTCCAGAATAGATCACATCCTGGGCCATAAATCTGGTCTTGGAAATTCAAAAAAATTGAAATCATTCCAGTCATCTTTTCTGACCACAGTGCAGTAAGATTAGATCTCAATTACAGGAAAAAAATTGTTAAAACTTCAAACATATGGAGGCTAAATAACACGCTTCTGAATAACCAACAAATCATAGAAGAAATCAAAAAAGAAATCAAAATATGTATAGAAATGAATGAAAATGAAAACACAACAACCCAAAACCTATGGGACACTGTAAAAGCAGTGCTAAGGGGAAGGTTCATAGCATTACAGGCTTACATCAAGAAACAAGAAAAAAACCAAATAAATAACCTAACTCTACACCTAAAGCAATTAGAGAAGGAAGAAATGAAGAACCCCAGGGTTAGTAGAAGGAAAGAAATCTTAAAAATCAGGGCAGAAATAAATGCAAAAGAAACTAAAGAGACCATAGCAAAAATCAACAAAGCTAAAAGCTGGTTTTTTGAAAAAATAAACAAAATTGACAAACCATTAGCAAGACTCATTAAGAAACAAAGAGAGAAGAACCAAATTAACAAAATTAGAAATGAAAATGGAGAGATCACAACAGACAACACTGAAATACAAAGGATCATAAGAGACTACTACCAGCAGCTCTATGCCAATAAAATGGACAACTTGGATGAAATGGACAAATTCTTAGAAAAGTATAACTTTCCAAAACTGAACCAGGAAGAAATAGAAGATCTTAACAGACCCATCACAAGCAAGGAAATCGAAACTGTCATCAAAAATCTGCCAGCAAACAAAAGCCCGGGACCAGATGGCTTCACAGCTGAATTCTACCAAAAATTTAGAGAAGAGCTAACACCTATCTTACTCAAACTCTTCCAGAAAATTGCAGATGAAGGTAAGCTTCCAAACTCATTCTATGAGGCCACCATCACCCTAATTCCAAAACCAGACAAAGATGCCACAAAAAAAGAAAACTACAGGCCAATATCACTGATGAATATAGATGCAAAAATCCTTAACAAAATTCTAGCAAACAGAATCCAACAACATATTAAAAAAATCATACACCATGACCAAGTGGGCTTTATCCCAGGAATGCAAGGATTCTTTAATATCCGTAAATCAATCAATGTAATACACCACATTAACAAATTGAAAGATAAAAACCATATGATTATCTCAATAGATGCAGAGAAAGCCTTTGACAAAATTCAACACTCATTTATGATTAAAACTCTCCAAAAAAGCAGGAATAGAAGGAACATACCTCAACATAATAAAAGCTATATATGACAAACCCACAGCAAGCATCACCCTCAATGGTGAAAAATTGAAAGCATTTTCCCCTGAAATCAGGAACAAGACAAGGGTGCCCACTCTCACCACTACTATTCAACATAGTGTTGGAAGTTCTGGCCACAGCAATCAGAGCAGAAAAAGAAGTAAAAGGAATCCAGATAGGAAAAGAAGAAGTAAAACTCTCACTGTTTGCAGATGACATGATCCTCTATATAGAAAACCCTAAAGACTCTACCAGAAAATTACTAGAGCTAATCAACGAATATAGTAAAGTTGCAGGATATAAAATTAACACACAGAAATCCCTTGCATTCCTATATACTAACAATGAAAAAACAGAAAGAGAAATTAAGGAAACAATACCATTCACCATTGCAACAAAAAGAATAAAATACTTAGGAGTATATCTACCTAAAGAAACAAAGGACCTATACATAGAAAACTATAAAACACTGATGAAAGAAATCAAAGAGGACACAAACAGATGGAGAAACATACCGTGTTCATGGATTGGAAGAATCAATATTGTCAAAATGGCTATTCTACCCAAAGCAGTCTATAGATTCAATGCAATCCCTATCAAGCTACCAACGGTATTTTTCACAGAACTAGACCAAAGAATTTCACAATTTGTATGGAAATACAAAAAACCTCGAATAGCCAAAGTAATCTTGAGAAAGAAGAATGGAACTGGAGGAATCAACCTGCCTGACTTCAGACTCTTACTACAAAGCCACAGTCATCAAGACAGTATGGTACTGGCACAAAGACAGAAATATAGATCAATGGAACAGAATAGAAAGCCCAGAGATAAATCCACGAACCTATGGACACCTTATCTTTGACAAAGGAGGCAAGGATATACAATGGAAAAAAGACAACCTCTTTAACAAGTGGTGCTGGGAAAACTGGTCAACCACTTGTAAAAGAATGAAACTAGAACACTTTCTAACACCATACACAAAAATAAACTCAAAATGGATTAAAGATCTAAATGTAAGACCAGAAACTATAAAACTCCTAGAGGAGAACATAGGCAAAACACTCTCCGACATAAATCACAGCAAGATCCTCTATGACCCACCTCCCAGAATATTGGAAATAAAAGCAAAACTAAACAAATGGGACCTAATGAAACTTAAAAGCTTTTGCACTACAAAGGAAACTATAAGTAAGGTGAAAAGACAGCCCTCAGATTGGGAGAAAATAATAGCAAATGAAGAAACAGACAAAGGATTAATCTCAAAAATATACAAGCAACTCCTGCAGCTCAATTCCAGAAAAATAAATGACCCAATCAAAAAATGGGCCAAAGAACTAAACAGACATTTCTCCAAAGAAGACATACAGATGGCTAACAAACACATGAAAAGATGCTCAACATCACTCATTATTAGAGAAATGCAAATCAAAACCACAATGAGGTACCATTACACGCCAGTCAGGATGGCTGCTATCCAAAAGTCTACAAGCAATAAATGCTGGAGAGGGTGTGGAGAAAAGGGAACCCTCTTACACTGTTGGTGGGAATGCAAACTAGTACAGCCGCTATGGAAAACAGTGTGGAGATTTCTTAAAAAACTGGAAATAGAACTGCCATATGACCCAGCAATCCCACTTCTGGGCATACACACTGAGGAAACCAGATCTGAAAGAGACACGTGCACCCCAATGTTCATCGCAGCACTGTTTATAATAGCCAGGACATGGAAGCAACCTAGATGCCCATCAGCAGATGAATGGATAAGGAAGCTGTGGTACATATACACCATGGAATATTACTCAGCCATTAAAAAGAATTCATTTGAACCAGTCCTAATGAGATGGATGAAGCTGGAGCCCATTATACAGAGTGAAGTAAGCCAGAAAGATAACATTACAGCATACTAACACATATATATGGAATTTAGAAAGGTGATAACGATAACCCTATATGCAAAACAGAAAAAGAGACACAGAAATACAGAACAGACTATTGAACTCTGTGGGAGAATGTGAGGGTGGAATATTTCAAAAGAACAGCATGTATACTATCTATGGTGAAACAGATCACCAGCCCAGGTGGGATGCATGAGACAAGTGCTCCGGCCTGGTGCACTGGGAAGACCCAGAGGAATCGGGTGGAGAGGGAGGTGGGAGGGGGGGATCAGGATTGGGAATACATGTAAATCCATGGCTGATTCATATCAATGTATGACAAAACCCACTGGAAAAAATAAAAAATAAAAAAAATTTAAAAAAAAAAGATGCTAACTCCTTGGAAGGAAAGTTATGACCAACCTAGACAGCATATTAAAAAGCAGAGACATTACTTTGCCAACAAAGATCCGTCTAGTCAAGGCTATGGTTTTTCCAGTAGTCATGTATGGATGTGAGAGTTGGATTATAAAGAAAGTTGAGTGCAGAAGAACTGATGCTTTTGAAGTGTGGTGTTGGAGAAGACTCTTGAGAGTCCCTTGGACTGCAAGGAGGTCCAACCAGTCCATCCTGAAGGAGATCAGTCCTGGGTGTTCACTGGAAGGACTGATGTTGAAGTTAAAACTCCAATACTTTGGCCACCTGATGCGAAGAGCTGACTCACTTGAAAAGACCCTGATGCTGGGAAAGATTGATGGTGGGAGAAGGGGACGACAGAGGATGAGGCGGTTGGATGGCATCACCGACTCAATGGACATGAGTTTGGGTAAACCCTGGGAGTTGGTGATGGACAGGGAGGCCTGGCATGCTGCAGTTCATGCGGTCGCAAAGAGTCGGACATGACTGAGTGACTGAACTGACTGATGTTACCTTTTGCCTGAAGGACTTACTCTAAGTGTTACCTGTAGTGACTTTTCATGGTGATGAATTCTCTTAGCTTTTGCTCATCTGAAAACATCTTTATTTTGCCTACAATGCTAAAATATATTTTTGCTGGATTTATAATTTCAGGTTGAGTTTTTATCTTTTAGCACTTTAAACAATATAGTCTGTTGCCTTTTAGTTTCCATTATTTCTGATGAGAAATCAGTGTTCATTCCTATTATTGTTCCCCTGTGTAAAATGCAACTGTCAAAAAAAAAAAAAAAAGCAACTGTCTTTCTCCCCCTTTAGCTACCTGTAAGATGTTCTCTTTATGGTTGGTTATCAGCAAGCAATTTGACTTGAAATATTAGTATGGTTTCCCTTGTGTTTACTGTACTTGGAATTTATTTACCACCACAGGTCTGTGGATTTTTATCAAATTGGACATCTTTCAACTATTATTATTTCCAAATATTTTCCTATTCCAGCCTCTTCAATCGCTCTTCTCTTTTTGGGACTTCATTACCAGTCAACATTGGCCCATGGATCACTGAGGTTTGCTCCTTTTTTTCCTCTTCTTGTCTCTCCATGCTCCAGTTTACTCAAGCTTTCTTCTGTAGGCTTCCAATTTGCCCTTAAATATACTCAGTGAATTTTTCATTTCAGATACTGAATTTTCTGTTCTAGGTTTTTCTTTTTATAATTACTTAAACTTCTACTTCTGTTGAGATTCCCTTTCTGTACACATGGATGATGCCCATCTTTTCCTTTAAATCCTTGAATATACTTACCAGAGATAATTTTTAAATCTGGCTGCTAATGCCACATCTTTGTCATCTCTGGGTCTGTTCCTATTGTTTTATCCTCTAGAGATGAGTTGCATTCTCCTTCTTCATATGTCTAGTAATTTTTTAAATAACTGGACATTGTGGATACTATGCTGTGAAGTGTCTGAAGTTCCTTCAAAGTATGTTTTATTCTGGCAGGAAGTTAATGTACTGGCAACTCAACCTGATTCTGTTGAAGTGTAGTTTTAACCTTTGTTAGAACAGGTCTAGAATAGCCCTTACTCTATGGGTAGAATAGCCCTCATCCTAAAACATAAAATTTTCTGGGGTCTCCACTAATGCCCAAGGTGCTCAGCAAGGTCTTTCCACCTTGGCTGGTTGAAATTCTCTCAGCACCATGTGACCTTCAGAATCTCCTGTTGACTTAAAGGTCCTAGTAGCTGTTCTCTGAAAAAAGACCTGTCCTGCACATGTGGAATTCACTAATCAGTTGAAGGAGCTGACAACCCCTGTGGAAACTCTTAAAGCTCTTTCTCTAAATGGCTCCCTCCTTTCTAGTACCCCCAATTCCGGCTGTTTCAGCAGCCATGCATGTCAATCACTGTTTCCACCATCTCAACACATCTCTTGTTTCTGTGTCGGCTCCACTTCCCTGAGCTGTACTTTAGAAAGTCAGAGAAGCTCACCTCCTGGGTTTTCCTTTTCTTCGGGATTACAGCCCTCACCAAAAATCAATCCAGTTAAAAACTGAGCAGAAGACCTGAATAAATATTTTCCCCCCAAAAAGACATTACAGATGCTCAACAGACACATGAAAAGATACACACCACCACTCATCATCAGGGAAATGCAAATCAAAACCACAGTGAGTTATCACGCCATACCTGTTAGGGTACCTATTATCAAAAAGACAAGAAATAACAAGTATTATCAGAGATGTGGATAAAAAGGAAACCTGTGCACTGTTGGTGAATGTAAACAGGCACACTATGGAAAACAGTATGGAGGTTCCTGAAGAAATTAAGAGGAGAACTACCATATGATCCACCAATCCTACTGCTCAGTCTTTATCCAAAGAAAACAAAAACACTAATTCAAAAATATATATTCACCCTTATGTTCACTGCAGCATTATTTACAACAGCCAAGTTATGGAAGAAAACCTAAGTGTCCACTGATAGATAAATGAACAAAGAAACAGTGGTATACATGTATACATAATTTACCAGCATATCACTTAGTGTATATATATATTTATTTATTGTTGTGTATATATAATTTACCATCATATCACCAGGAAAGCCCCTACCAGCATATCACTTAGTATATATATATATTTTTTATTTATTTTTGTGTATATATAATTTACCATCATATCACCAGGAAAGCCCCTACCATCATATCACTTAGTGTGTGTATATATATACACACACACATATATATTTTATTTATTGTTTATGTCTCCCACAACTACAACACAAACTTTATGAAAGCAGACTTTTTTTTTTTTTACTATTTTGTTTCCTGCTTTAAGCCCAGAGTTCTAAAAGAATCCTTGCCTAACAACAGGCACTTACTAATATTTGTTAAATGAATGAATCATTATATGAATATTAAAGAAGGACACAATATACAATATTTCAACTAGACCAAAACAAACAAAAATTATTTATAGGAAAAAAGGATCAAAAGAACATGTTTATAAGGTTTTTGTAATTAATATTACCTGCTTTTAAAATTTTAAAAATGATCTTTTTAAAAAAGACAATGCACTTAGATTACATATCAAACAAGAATAAATGCATATAAGCAAAAAAGAACTAAAACATCTTTCTGACTAGTGATTTAATCTGTGACAAATTTATTATTTACATCAATTTAAGACCATAAATATTTGCTAACATAGCACTGTGGGAGATACAAAGATGAATGGATAAGATATGGTTGTTGCCCATCAGGGGACCTATGTCTATTGGGGAAGACAGACATACACAGTAAAAAAAAATATGGTACAAGCAAACTGTGCTAATTGCTATACTGGAAGTAATAGGTAAAATGGGGGAAAATAAACACTGGAAAGAACACAGTAAACGGGGGTGGCCTAATTATGGTCTTGAAAACTGTCTCTGAATATGCAGAGGGAAAAAGGAAGTCAAAACCAAGGCAGAGATGGAAGACTGTATTACAGACCTATTACAGGACAGCACGAACTGCGAAACACCTATCAGGTAAGGGGCACATGGCAAGGCTATCTTCCAGGGCCAGACATATAAGCTAAATGTGTCATACAGTAGGACCTAACACAGGATGTGGTGGGCCATATTGTGAAATCAAAGAAACTGAAGGTATTCACATGAAAATTTCTATAAAATTTTATAAAAAGCATTGTGTTAGTCCCAATAATAGAGATACTGTGTAACAGAAAGGAAGACAGAGAAGATAAGCTGGAAACAAGTTAGGAAGTGTTTAGACTTGATCCTGTAAGCAATATTTTAAAAGGAACATTTTTTAAAGTAAAGTAAGCACACACTTCAGAGAGGCTAGAAAGTACATCTTAAAAAATAAATTACTTTGAAAACCACCCACACCACCACTCACAACATTATGAAAGGCATTTTGGTGTGTTCCCTCACTCTCTCTTCCAAGATAAGGTTTGTGTGTGGGTGTGTGTGCATGTATGTGTTTGTATGTTTGGTTATGTTTGTGACACTGTGTAACTATACTTTTTTAAAATTCCACTAAGACTCTATCAAATGTTTTTATTTATGTGAATAAATAAAATTTATCAAATTCACTTATTCTCCTCAACCATTTTTAATAGGAGCATAACCATTGAAATTTTATTCTGTTCTGTTTGGGTTTTAATTTAGACTAGGAGGTAAGGAAAATTACTAAGCTTTTTGTTTTTTATCTTAAATAGCAAAATCTTTTTTCTTTTCATTTCTTCTGAGATGTCTTCTACTACTTCTAACAGGAACAAATCTTTCATGCCACATGAATTAATTTCTATTTTGTTCTAGTCTTTTAATCATTCCATTTTTTTCTTTTCATTTAACCATTTACTCATCTGTAATGTGCTAATGACTGCTATGAGCTGAGGCTTTAAATTTGAGCAATTACACTAATATAATTTCTTAAATAGTCCTCCTGCTCATTTGTGATGCCCTTATCATGTGTTTGTACTATAACTGAAATAAAAACTTGATTATGATTCTAAATTTTTAAAAATATAAATGACAGTAACAAAAAACTTATTATTAAATGTATGTAACAGTTTTATATTTGGAACTCAACGGATGAACAGGTGCAATCCAAAACAGCCAATAATTACAGGTCCAAAATATGAAGTTTTTTAATCTGCCACTATCACTCCAAAGCCTTTTCATCTCTTTAAATTATCACAAAGATTAAACACATGTACCCTCAGCTATACATTCAAATAGCAAACACAGTGCAATACTGGCATCCCAGAACCATGTCCTGTAAAACTGAGTTTCTCCAGCTGGGTTTTAGTTATAGTCCCTCACTGTTCTTTGTCTTCATCCAGGAAAGCAACTGTCTGAGCAAAATCCAAATTCTTCATATTGCATTGCCAATGGTGGAATACAACTTCCCACTTACTTAAAAAAAAAAAAAAGATATTAAACAGCTACAGAGAACTTATATTATTTAAATAAAGCAAAACTAAGCTGCATATCTACCCAAATAGGTTGAAATTTTAGACAATTCACAACATTTCACGTCTCACTTCAGGAGTCAAGTATCCCAAAACGTCCGTTTGTCAATTCCTATCTGTCTTCAACTGGTGGCAATTTGGTAGCCTTATATATGGAGACTAAAGCAAGAAAGCAATCAGCCAAGCATGGTCCTTCCCTTCTGCTAAACTTGCCTGCTGACTCACACCTTCTCTACAGTACATTAGTAAATAATTTTGCATAATCTTTTCCACAGCAGAGGCTCATCACATCTTTTCTTTAAAAATCTGATTAGGGACTCCCTGGCAGCCCAATGGTTAATACTCTGTGCTTCTACATATAGATGACTAATAAACATATGAAAAAAATGCTCAACATCACTTATTATTAGAGACATGCAAATCTAAACTACAATGAGGTATCACCTCACACCAGTCAGAAAGGACACCATCAAAAAATCTACAAACAATAGATGCTGGAAAGGGTATGGAGAAAAGGGAACCCCCTTGCACTGTTGGTGTGAATGTAAACCAATACAGCCACTACGGAGAACAGTACGGTGATGTTAAAAAACTAGGTAAAACTACCATATAACCCAGCAATCCCACTACTAGGCACATACCCTGAGAAATCCATAATTCTAAAAGACACATGTAACCCAATGTTCACTGCAGCTCAATTTACAATAGCCAGGACATGGAAGCAACCTAGATGTCTGCTGACAGATGAATGGATGAAGAAGTTGTGGTACACATATGGAACATTACTCAACCATAGACAGGAATGAATCTGAGTCAGGGCTAGTGAGGTAGATGGACCTAGAGCCTGTTATACACAGTGAAGTAAGTTAGAAAAACAAATACATTAATGCATATACATGGAAGCTAGAAAAATGGTACCGATGAACATATCTGCAGGGCAGGAACAGAGACTCAAACACAGATTTATGGACACAGTGGGGGAAGAAGAGGGTGGGACAAATTCTGAGAGCAGCACTGAAACATATACATTCCCATACGTAAAATAGCTAATGGGAAGCTTCTGTACAACAGAGGGAGCTCAATCTGACGCTCTGTGACAACCTGAAGGGATAGGGTGGGAGGGAGGGAGGTTTAAGAGAGAGGGGACATGTGTACACCTATGGCTGATTCACGGTGATGTATGGCAGAAACCAACCCAACACTGTAAAGCAACTATCCTCCAAATTAAAAAAAAAGATTCTGCACTTCCACCGCAAGGGGCATGGATTCCATCCCTGGTCGGGGTACTAAGATCCCAAATGCAGGGTGACGAGGCCAAAAAGAAAAAGGATAAAAACCTGACTAGGCTTCAACAGAAAATAAAGCTATCAACTTCTCAGATTGTAAATTTAAGAAGACACACAATTTTAACAAATTACACAGATGAGTTTTTCCTTTTATGATGGGGAGAGAAAGATAAGAGACAGGAAAAAAAGTAAAAGAGGAGGGGGGAAAAGAAAAGAATAAGAACAAAACAATAAAAAAGGTAGGGAGAATGGAGAAAAATTGAGGGAGACAAACAAGGAGGTTCCAAATTAGTTGTTATAAATACCTTGTACTATACTAATATAAGAACTGTGAGGAAATTATTTCTCTTCACAAATTACTGGAAATTATCTCATCTTATTTTATATGAAATGATCTACATTTATAAAACAGAAGTCTAAAGAAGTAAATGTAATAATTGGCCAATACAAATATTCTGGGGCCACAGAAAGTCTGACTGAAGAAATGACTAGAAGAAGTGAGGAACTGGTGATTATAAAAATTAAGAAGTGGAGAATAGACATCCAACATTACTTATCCTGAGGGAAATCAACCAGAGCAGGATAGAGGGCAAGGAATAGCTCTGGGAAGAGTGATAAACAGATGTTACAGGCCGACTGCAGAGGTAAGACTGGGAGAAAAAAGAAAATGATGAAAGAAACTGAGAATGAAAGCCCAGACATAAATGAGCTAGAAGCAAAAAGATGTAACAAGAAGGTAATATAGAGAGAAAACTGTAAATACTTACACGCTGTGTTAAGACCTGCTCTTTCACATAACAAAAGTGTGACCCTAACATACTGGACCCATGAGAGCTGGACCATAAAGAAAGCTGAGCACTGAAGATTTGATGCTTTCGAACTGTGGTGCTGCAGAACTCTTGAGAGTCCCTTGGACAGCAGGGAGATCAAACCGGTCAATCCTAAAGGAAATTAACCCTGAATATTCATTGGAAGGACTGATGCTGAAGCTAGAGCTCCAATACTTTGGTGACCTGATGTAAACAGTCCACTCACTGGAAGAGACTCTGATGCTGGGCAAGACTGAAGGCAACAGGAGAAGGGGATGACAGAAGATGAGATGTTTAGATAGCATCACTGACTCAGTGGACATGAATCTGAGCAAACTCTGGGAGAGAGCAGATGACAGAGGAGAGTGGCACGCTTCAGCCCATGGGGTGGCAAAGAGTCAAGACACAACTTAGTGACCAAACAACAACAACAAATTCAAGTCCATACCCAAAGATTTCCTTATCATTATGGCATACATGATATACAGAATGAAAGCTAAAGTGGTTACACACATACTGCGTGAAACCCTCCAGAGAGGAAGAGCATAAAAACAAGACTGCAGCCCCCAGAAAAGAGGCACCCAACACTGGGACTGGATAAGCATGATGAACCACAGCTAGGAACAAAGAGAGTTTTCTTAATATTTGGAGGTTCCTCAGATCCATCTTACATAGGAGAAACTGTTTTGGAATTCTCTGTTTAAAACAAAACAAAACAAAACTCTAAAAATCCCCAAGCAATCAACAGTCAATAAAAACTTCATTACTCTGCAAGGGAGAAAAAAAAGTGATCAGAAAGATTTTTTAAAGAATTGAGATAGACATAAAAACTTAAGTGTCTAGTAAATCTTGCATTCCCTGGAAATGTTCTTCAAGAAAGACACATCACCCCAGAATTAAGCCTTAAGAATCACAGCTACGTGCACAGGTTGCTGATATGCCAGACCTTCCCTCATGCGGATAAATACCTTCAGGCTGTACTAATCTGACGTGCCATCATTTCCAGAGGTTAAAAATAAAGAAGTGGGCAGTGACACCACAAAGTCATTTTTTTCTCCTCCCCAATAAGAAATTTAACAAATCTATATTAAGAGCACTTAATACTTCCTCACAATAAAACATAATATAATATACATACACATACATATGTGTATATATATACATGTACCTATTTATGTGCACATATTACCACACTGAGGAAAAAGAGAATATGTTGGTGAGTTTCAGAAAAATGTTTCATGCTTCATGCTAAAAAACACCAACTTGAGATTATACAAACCAATCTGAATTCTGATAAAATGATTTAATTTTGGTAATGCTGTCTATATTAATACTAAATTAGACATTCAAAAAGGTCATCTCTAAACAGAAATTTAAAATGAGTTAATACTTTCATACTGCTGAAAATGGTTTATCAAGAAAACAAGATTTTTAATGATAAAAATATTAAAACTTGCCGTTTTTATTTACAACTTCTACACCTAGTAATTTATAACTTAAAACATGACATGAGAGGTAGACGGTGGAAGGTGGGAGGAGGAAGAGGAGGAAAACGGCACCAGACCTCTGACTGAAGTCTAAAGAAGTTTGGCACATAGCTGTTGAGTCAGCTCCTATATGATGCATGTGTTCACTGCACTTGGGAAATATTTCTGAGAGATACAGTCCCTGGCTTCATGGTGCTAATATTCTAACAAAGGAAACTATGAAGTTATTTGATTATTTTACTACAACTGTAATGCCTGGTAACTAGAACTAGAACCTAAGAGGAGAGCAATTATGGACCTGATTTACCTTAAATATTCAGGAAAGATTACTTCCTTCTGGAATTATTGAGTTGAGTTCTGAAGGATAAATAGATATGTACCAAGCAGGTGTTAGAGTTGGGAAAACAGTGGAGCAGTGAGCCTTTTAAAGCATCAGTAGGGTCATGTCACCCCTCTGCTAAGGGCCTTCCATCTCACTCAGAGGGAAAACCTAAGTCTTAGTGCTTACTAGGCCTGCAAGGCCCTACACAAATCTGCACCCCCTCTATCTCTGACCTCACTTGCACACCCTGAGGCACTATCAACACTTGGCCTGCTTGGGGTGGCATTCTCACAACATGTATTTGCTGCTCCCTCAGCCTGGAAAACTTCCTTCAAATATGGTTCCTTCTATTACAGTACAGTAATTCAGTAATTAGAATCAGGAAGTAATCCAAATTCTCTGTGTAAACTGATTACGTGTTAAACTGAAAAGCTCTTTGAATTTTATTGTGGTTAAAAAATAACAGGCACCATATACTGAGTACTTACCATGTGCCAGATTCATACTCAGTGCTTCACATGGATTATCTTATTTAATCTTCATACAGTACTAGCAGGTAAACACTACTGCTGTTTTCATTTTACTGATTAAGGAGAAAACTTCAAAAGGTTATATGACTTAAGTGGCAAACCAAGGCAACTAGTTTCAGAATATCATATAATGATTTATACCACCGCACTGGACTGCCTCTTTGTGATTCTGATTATTTTCACTTTAAAACTGTTAAATATGTAGGATTTTAAAGGTACAAGTTATTCTATTTTGTAAGTTTTTATGCCCGGCAGAGCAATTTTCTAACCATCTTAAAGAGAAAATTAATTTAGGATAGTACAATTACCTCATTTGTTCAAAAATATGTTAAAGAAAAAAGTGACAACTGACACATTGTGCTTTATAATTACAAATACATAAAATAGTTACGTCTTAAATGTGTGCCATAACAAGACCCACACAAGTATTTAACCAGTTATGATGAAGCTCAAAGCAATACTTAGACAAATACCTAAAGTAATGAAAGACTGGTCCATAGAGGATGAAGACAAGCAAAGACTGCAGAGAAAAAGAGTCGAAACAAATGCAACTTCATCTCTGAGTTTTTAGAAACCCATGTCCTACCGTTAAGTATCTATCAACATATAAAACAAAAACACTACCTCAAATGCTCCTACTGCCTTTGACCCTTCAAAATTACAATTAGAGAAACAATCTTTCTACTTCTAGTCAATATAGTTCATTTGTCAGTTGCTTAAAAAAATTAAAACATCTATAATTAGATCATGGTGATTGAAAACTCTGCAAATACACTAAAACCACTGAACTGTATGCTTAAAACAGACGAACTTAACAGTATGCAAATTATCTCATTAAAGCTATTTAAAAATCAGAATAAAATTAGAATCTACACAAGAAATGCTCAATAATTACTTTACTATAAAATTAATTTTAAATGGAGAATATTAAATAGTTTATAGACAAAACTGGGCACAAAACAAGGCCATGCTCCCTTGAGCTCTTAAATTGCTCACCTTTTGCTTGTAACTTTTACAGCAAAGTTTCTTGAATTTAGTGTTACAACATATTCCTGAGATATTTTACAAGTAATTGGTTACTAAAGGATAAAGTACCAAAGTATAAGAAAGATAATACTTGTAGACAATTTGGGGCTTGTTTTTAAATCTACTCTGGCAGCTTCTGTCTTTTAATTGGTGTATTTAGAATATTCACATTTAAAGTGACCTATACAGTTGAATTAATATGTACCATATTTGTAACTGTTTACTATTTATTGCCCTTTTCTTTTTTTTTTTTCTTTTTTTGGTCTTCTCCACTTTCTCCCTTCTTTGGTTCTTCTTTCGAGTATTTTATATGATTCTATTTCCTATACTCTCTTGGTGTATCAATTATACTTCCTTTGTAAATCTATTTACTGGTTACCCTAGGTAACCTTTATGACTACTCTAAGTTCACTTCCAAGTAACACTATATACCACTTGAGTTAGTGCAAGTACATTTTAAGAGTATTCCCTGTTCCTCCCTTCTGTCCCTTATAACATTATTGTCATTCATTACATTTACCCACAGCTATAATCACCAAACACATTATTTTGAACTATTAGTCATTAAATCAATCAAGGAAAAATACAATATTTTATTTAAACTTGATTTATTACTTCTCACTCTTCCTATCTTTATGCAGACCTGAGTGTGTGGTCTATATCACGTTCCTTCTCCTTCAAGGACTTCTTTTTAGCATTTCTTAAAAAGCAGATCCTCTCATTTTTGTTGGTCTGAGAAAGCTTTTATTTCTCCTTCACTTTTGAAGGATAATTCCACTGGATACAGAATTCCAATTTTCTTCTTTCAGTGCTAAATATTTTACTCTACTCTATTGGTTGCTTGCTTATTTGGTTTCTGAAGAGAAGTCTGATGTAATGATGCAATTCTTACTTTTGTTCCTCTGTAGGTAAGGTGGTTATTTTCCTCTGACTTCTTTCAAGATATCCTCTTTGTATTTAATTTTCTGCAGTTTGAACATAATATGCTTAGGTGTAGATATTAGGTGTGATAGCTCAGTTGGTAAAGAATCCACCTGTGATGCAGGAGACCCCGGTTTGATTCCTGGGTTGGGAAGATCCGCTGGAGAAGGGATAGGCTACCCACTCCGTTATTCTTGGGCTTCCCTTGTGGCTCAGCTGGTAAAGAATCCACCTACAATCTGGAAGACCTGGGTTCGATCCCTGAGTTGGGAAGAACCACCGGAGAAGGGAACGGCTATCCAGTATTCTGGTCTGGAGAATTCCATGGAGGGTACAGTCCATGGGATCACAGAGTTGGACATGACTAAGGGACTTTCACTTTCATTAGGTGTAGATATTTTTGTTACTTATCTGGCTTGGTACTCTGAGCTTCCTGGATCTGTGGTATGGTATCTGTCATTAACTGGGAAAATTCTGCTGTTAAAAAGTTCATATATTTTTTTCTGTTCCTTTTTTTCTTTCTTCTTCTGGTATTCCAACTACCTGTTACACTTTCCATAATCATCCCACAATCTCAGATATTCTGTTACATCTTTTTTTAATTCTTTCTTCCACCTTGCATCTTGGTTTTTTTTTTTTTTTTGCATCTTGGTTTTGGAAATTTCTATTTACGTATCTTCACACTCACTGATTCTTTCCTCAGTCATGTCCAGTCAGTCTACTGATGGACCCATCAAAGGCATTCTCCATTTCTGTTACAGTATTTTTGACTTCTAGCATTTCCTTTTGGTTCTTTCTTTGAGTTTCCACCTCTCTGCTTACATTACCCATATGTTCTTGCATGCTGTTCACTTTTTCCATTAGCACCCTTAGCATATTAATCTAGTGTTTTTAAATTCAGTCTGATAATCCCCAAATCTGTATCATGTGAGAGTCTGATTCTGATGCTTGGTTTACCTCTTCAGATTGTGGCTTTTGCCTTTTAGTATGCCTTACAATTTTTTGTTGAAAGACAGACATGATGATGTTGGTGAAAGTAATTGAGACAGCTCTTTACTGTGAGGTTTTATGTGCATCTGGCTAGAGGTTAGACTGCATTAATTTGCCACTGCTGTGGTGTCTGAAGCTAAAATTTTCTCTAACATACTTGTTTTTGTCTCCCGTGTTGTCGTGTTTACGAGTACCTATAATAATGTACTTATTAAATAAGGTCTGAGGCTTACAGTTGTTTTAGCTTTAATCCCATTATTATACAGAAGCACTACTGATGTGGTAAAATTGCGGGGGGGATTCTATTGTCCTATGATTAGATCTCAGGTCTTTTAGTGGGCTTGAGTGGGGTTATTTCCGTCCCCCACATGGAAGACTAGAGGGGGCTAGAGTTGGGTATTTTCTTTCCCTCTGGTCAATTAACCTTTAGTAAGTGGCTCAGTGGTAAAGAATCCACCTGCCAATGCAGGACTCATGGGCTCAATCCCTGGATTAGGTAGATCCCCTGGAGAAGGAAATAGCAACCCACTCAGTCTTCTTGCCTGGGAAATCCCATGGACAGAGGAGTCTGGCGGGCTACAGTCCATGGGGTCACAAAAGAGGTGGACACAACTTAGCGACTAAACAACAACAAAGTCTCAGGTTGTTAGCTCTGGTAAAAGTTTCCCTTGAGGCAGGTCTTGTTAAAGAGAACAGAGAGCTCTGGATGTATTTCAAAATAGCTACTCTTCCCCTTCTTTTATTCTTGTTGTGACAACAGGAATGAAGACTTTCAAACTCTTTATGTGTTAGACCAGAAACCAAAAGTCAACAGACTTTATCATCATCACTGGGAGCTGAGGTAAGACTATAACTGAAACATAACACTCATTAGCATTCTATTATGATTTGCATATAATCCTGGTTTTACCCAAGGTAGAATTATAAGACAATTAATACCTAACTACTGTCCATTCTTTGTCAATGTAAGACAGTGAAGATTTAAAATGGTTATCTATATTCCTTCCACAGTTTTCTCAGGTAGCAGTGGTATACAGGGTCTACAAACTACTGCCCAAGGGCCAAATCCTGCCAGCAGGGAGATAAATTTGGCCATACCCATTCATTTATATATTGTTGATGGCACTTTCCTAATACAGTGGCAGGGTAATGTAGTTGCAACAGAGATTCTAGGTACTACAAAGTAAAAAATATTTAGTATTTGGCCCTTGGGAGCAAAACCTTGCTGACTCCTGTATTATACATCTCAAATTTTCTTGCACACGTGGTCCCTGGCATTGTGTCTGTGGGTGTTTGTGTCTTTTAATTGTCAACCAGGGCTGAGTACGACGATGACTAAGCACTATCTGTTTCATTTTTATTCATCAATTCATCACTGAAACTAAAGATTTTGACTTAGTGGAAATCTTTTGCAACACACAGTAAACGATGCTATAGCAGAATTATATTCAAATATTATGAAAACTAAAATAAAGGAGCTACTAACACTTCCTAAGGTACTCAAGAATTGAGAATACTAAAGCTCTGCCACAGAGAAGACTTGGGCTTAATATTTTATTAGACGATATCCCCTGTAAGCCAGTGACTCTCTAACCTCAGTATCTATCACCTGAAAGGTTACTAAAACAGATTGCTGGTCATGCCCCCAGAGTTTGTTACAGTAAATATGAGGTAGAGCCCCCAAATTTACAGCTCTACCAAGTCCCCAGGTGATGCTAGTATAACCACAATTTGACAATCACTGTTCTAACACACCAAGTTCAATTCAGTCAGTCGTGTCCGACTCTTTGTGACCCCATGAACCGCAGCACGCCAGGCTTCCCTGTCTATCACCAACTACCTAAGCTTGCTTAAACTCATGTCCACAGAGTTGGTGATGCCATCCAACCATCTCATCCTCTGTTGACCCCTTTTCCTCCTGCTTTCAATCTTTCCCAGATTCAGGGTCTTTTCCAGTGAGTCAGATCTTCGCACCAGGTAGCCAAATTAACAGAGTTTCAGCTTCAGCATCAGTCCTTCCAATGAATATTCAGGACTGATTTCCTTTAGGATGGACTGGTTGGATCTGGCAGTCTAAGGAACTCTCAAGAGTCCTCAACACTACAGTTCAAAAGCATCAAGTCTTTGGCACTCAGCTTTCTTTATAGTCCAACTCTCACATCCATACATGACTACTAGAAAAACCATAGCTTTGACTAGACAGACCTTTGTCAGCAAAGTAATACCTCTGCTTTTTAATACGCTGTCTAGGTTGGTTATAACTTTTCCTCCAAAGAGCAAGCGTCTTTTAATTTCATGGCTGCAGTCACCATCTGCAGTGATTTTGGAGCCCAAGAAAATAGTCTGTCACTGTTTCGTTTCCTCATCTATTTTCCATGAAGTGATGGGACCGGATGCCATGATTTTTGTTTTTTGAATGTTGAGTTTTAACCCAGCTTTTTCACTCTCCTCTTTCACTTTCATCAAGATGCTCTTTACTTCCTCTTTGCGTTCTGCCATAAGAGTGGTGTCATCTGCACATGTGAGGTTCTTGATATTTCTCCTGGCAATCTTGATTCCAGCTTGTGCTTCATCCAGCCCAGCATTTCGCATGATGTACACTGAATATAAGTTAAATAAGCAGGGTGATGATATACAGCCTTGATGTACTCCTTTCCCAATCTGGAACCAGTCTGTTCATGTGTGGTTCTAACTGTGGCTCCATGACCTGCATACAGGTTTCTCAAAGGCAGGTCAGGTGGCCTGGTATTCCCATCTCTTTTAAGAATTTTCCACAATTTGTTGTGATCCACAGTCAAAGGCTTTGGCATAGTCAATAAAGCAGATATTTTTCTGGAACTCTCTTGCTTTTTCTATGACCCAACGGATGTTGGCAATTTGATCTTTGGTTCCTCTGCCTTTTCTAAAACCAGCTTGAATATCTGGAAGTTCTTGGTTCCTGTACTGTTGAAGTCTCGCTTGGAGAATTTTGAGCATTACTTTGCTAGCGTGTGAGATGAGCACAATTGTGCAGTAGTTTGAACATTCTTTGGTGTTGCCTTCCCTTGGGATTGGGATGAAAACTGACCTTTTCCAGTCCTGCGGCCACTGCTGAGTTTTCCAAATTTGCTGGCATATTGACTGCAGCACTTTAACAGCATCATCTTTGAGGATTTGAAACAGCTCAACTGGAATTCCATCACCTCCACTAGCTTCGTCCGTAGTGATGCTTTCTAAGACCCAGTTGACTTCACAATCCAAGATGTCTGGCTCTGAGTGAGTGATCACACCATCGTGGTTATCTCGGTCATTAAGATCTTTATTGTATAGTTCTTCTGTGTATTCTTGCCACCTCTTCTTAATGTCTTCTACTTCTGTTAGGTTCCTACCATTTCTGTCCTTTATTGTGTCCATCTTTGCATGAAATGTTCCCTTGGTATCTAATCTTCCTGAAGAGATCTCTAGTCTTTCCCATTCTATTGTTTTCCTCTATTTCTTTGCATTGATCACTTTGGAAGGCTTTCTTGTCTCTCCTTTCTATTCTTTGGAACTCTGCATTAAGATCAATCTATCTTTCCTTTTCTCCTTTGCCTTTTGCTTCTCTTCTCTTCTCTGCTCAACAAACCAAGTAGCATCATATAAATGCAAGTTTAAAGCTTAAGGGGTCTTAAGATGATAATGATAACCCTATATGCAAAACAGAAAAAGAGACACAGATGTACAGAACAGACTTTTGGACTCTGTGGGAGAAGGTGAGGGTGGGATGTTCTGAGAGAATAGCATTGAAACAAGTACACGATCAAGGGTGAAACAGATTATCAGCCCAGGTTGGATGCACGAGACAAGTGCTCAGGGCTGGTGCACTGGGAAGACCCAGAGGGATGGGATGGAGAGGGAGGCGGGAGGGGGCATCAGGAAGGGGAACACATGTAAATCCATGGCTGATTCATGTCAATGTATGGCAAAAACCACTACAATATTGTAAAGTAATTAGCCTCCAACTAATAAAAATAAATGGAAAAAAAAAAAAAAGATAAACTAGTTGCTGTACCTCTCTGAAAGAATATCAGACCAAATAAACAAAAAAGGTTCTATGTCAGATAAACAGGCTCAGCAGAGTATCCTGTTTATGAATTGCAAACACTTCAGGTCCTCATTATTATTTTCCTATTTTGGTCATTCCCTCCTTTATTTCCAGTTAAATCTACCTCCCTCAGTTACTTGCCCTCACTCACAGGTTTCCTTTGCTGTCTTTGGGTTTTAGCTATGACTCAGCAAGTTACTTTAGCTTTGGGTCTTGGCCTCTACAATAAGCTGGTCAAATCTTTCACCAGGACCAAACTTAAAAGAAGCTATCTCCAGGGAGATAGCTTTAATGTCAAGGGGGTCTCCAAAAGTCCAAGTTGATCTCTTGAGAACTAAGCTGGGACACAGCTGATCAGTCCAGAAAACCCTAACTAAATGCAGTTGACCTCTGAACAATGCAGAGGTCAAGGATGCCTACCCCTGTGCAATCAAAAACCTGAGTAAATGTTTACAGTCACCCTAAGTATCTGTGCTTCTATATCCACGGATTCAAACAACCATGGGGTGTAGTACCATATCATGTATTTATTGAAAAAATTCCACATGAATGTAGACCTGCCCAGTTTATACCCAAGTTGTTCAAGGGTCAATTCTACTACGTACACTGATCCATGAAAGGCTGCTTAACTATGCAGTAGTCACCTGCTCCCTATTTTCTGTTAAATAATTTTATTTATTTATTTTTGGCTGTGCTGTCTTCATTGCTGCTCAGGCTTTTCTTCAGTTGTGGTGAGCAGAAGCTACTCTCCAGTTGCAGTGCACAGGATTCTCATTGAGGTGTCTTCTCTTGTTGCAGAGAAGGCTCTACGGTGTGAGGGCTTCAGCAGTTGTAGCTCCTGGGCTCTAGAGAACAGGCTCAACAGTTGTGGCGAATGTGGCTTAGTTGTTTCACAGCATGTAGGAGCTTCCTGGATCGGGATTGAACTTGTGTCTCCTGCACCGGCAGGAGGATTCTTTACCACTGAGTCACCAGGGAAATTCTGCTCAGCACTTTTTAAATGAGATATTTAAATGAGTATATTTCACTTGGGATATATAGTTTTTAAAATCTAAATATAGTAAAAAATATTTGACCAGTAGAACTGAAACTCAAAATGCATGATTTTTTCCAGTTTCACCAATATAATTAAAAAAAAAACCAACTGATATAATGCCTCTACTATATAAAATGCAGCATGAGTTTAGTAACTTGTTTGGAGTGAAAATTAAGACATTAAATATATCAAATACAGAAACATTAATATGTAGGAAAAGAACAAATTATCTTTAAGAATATAGTAAACAAAATGGTATGCAATAGTACCTATTGTCACATGAGAAATAAAAAGATGCAAAAGATGTTGCCCTTAGCTTCAAATAACTTGTTCTTTATTAAAACAGCATAGGCGTGCTCGCTTCGGCAGCACATATACTGAAGTTGGAACGATACAGAGAAGATTAGCATGGCCCCTGCGCATGGATGACACGCAAATTCGTGAAGCGTTCCATATTTTTA
Source organism: Cervus canadensis (assembly GCF_019320065.1). Lineage (NCBI taxonomy): Eukaryota > Metazoa > Chordata > Mammalia > Artiodactyla > Cervidae > Cervus > Cervus canadensis. The sequence goes on along the minus strand of NC_057391.1, from coordinate 50,353,952 downwards.
AAAAAAAAAAAAAGAAAAAAAAAATAAATAAATAAAACAGCATCGGCAAGACTCCCTTGGTGGTCTCGTGGTTAAGAATTCATCATCCAAAGCAGGGGATGTGGGTTCAATCCCTGGTCTGGGAGCTGACAGTCCACACGCTACAGGGTAACTAAGCCCGCACACTGCAACAACAGAAACCCACACACCACAACCAGGAGAAAGCCCACACAAGGCAAGAAGACTTATAATAATAATAATAATAATAAATAAATGGCATAGGAAAATAATAATAATAATAATAAATAGCATAAGAAAAAAATAACACTGATTGCTAAATTGTACAGACCTCAATATATGATATGAGATCAAGAAAAAGCATACGTGGACTAGAGTAAAGAATGATGAATAGTACAATGACTTGAGATATGACTTCAGGCTAGTTGAAATGTGATTAAGCAGGATTTGGACACAGGGGAGTAGAGATTCTAGAAAAGATACAAAGCAGGACCACAAGATATAAGGCAAATAGAAAAGTGCCTCCTGCACTGAAGTGGATCAAATGCTTGCGAACAGTAAGGAACAGTGTTGGATGGATTGTACAGGGCTAGATTACACAGGCTTTTGTTTTTTTCTTTAATACGTATTTATTTGGCTGAATTGAGCCTCAGTTGCGGCACATGCGATCTCTCTTGCAGCATGCCAGCTTCTCTCTAGTTGTGGTGCTCAGGATCAGTAGTTGAAGCGCATGAGCTCAGTTGTCCCAAGGCATGTGGGATGTTAGTTCCTTGACTAGGGATCAAACCTATGTCCTCTGCAATGGATGGTGGATTCTTAACCACTGGACCACCAGAGAAGTCCCTACACAGGCCTTTGAAACCTTACAAACACTCAGACATGATTCAGCAGGCAAGATGAAATTACTATAGGTTTTAGAAGGGAACTACATTAAAAAAGATGTTTCATTAGACTTACTTTGGCAGCAATATACAGCATACTTGAGTCAGGGGGAAAGGCTAGGGGCAGAGAACAGCTATTTTGCTGCTGTAATAATCCAGGAATGAGATGGTAAAGCACTTAGCTATGATCCTGGCAGTAGAAATAGGAAGATAGGGAAAAACTTAAGTGACAAGGCAAACTTGGCAACAAGTTAAAATTCTGGGTAAGGGATAAGAGAGCAAAGTCAAATATGAAACCAATATTGCTAGCCTGACAGAATGAGGGAACGGTGATACCTACTACCAAAGGACTAGAGTAACTGCAAAGGAAAGCAAATTGAAGTGGCAAGGCATCATAGCACAGAAGAGGGGTTAGCGTGAACAGGCCAAGTTTAAGATGACACTGGGGGCAACCTGCACTCTGGCGAATGAATGAGTAGATGTGGTTAGAGCTGTCTGGTCAGCCTATTTCTTGACTTTAGCAAAGACATAAAAAGAAAAAAAGAATGCATGGCTGAGAAATAAGTGGTTGGATATTCATAATTAAAAAGTATCTAGAGGAAAGACACAGAAAAGATAAAATATTAATCAGAAGAAGTAATGTCCCCAAATCAGAGATCCTATATCCTTGCTCATGGAATCCCTAATGCCTGGCCTCTGAGTAGCTGATCCAAAGGTGACTCTCAAAAATGAATGAATGAAAATTTCCCAAGTATGAAGGAATCTTAATAACAAGAAGAAAAGAAAAGAGACAAAATGAAAAATAAAGACTCAAAAAAAGGTCACTGAATTGGCAAGGAGAGCAGGAAGCCAGATTGCAGGAATTAAAAAGGGTAAAACAGAGAAAAGATCTGAAGGAAAGATAGCAGCAAGAGGCAACAGCAGGGTAGACAAAGGGCATTATTTTATTTGTTTGGATATTTTTTCAAAGTAAAAATACTTGCTCATTTTTAAAAATTTGGAGAAAATAACAAAGTGGGGGGCGGGGGGGGGGCGGAAATCACACATTGTTCTACCACCTAAGTGCAGGCACAGTTAATGCATTAAAAATATATGTTCAAACTTAATCCACCAAAAATCTGAGTGGGCTTGCATATCATACAATGGAATACCTAAGGGACTGAAGGAAGGTAAAGGGATAAGGAAATAGTAAGACTGCCTAGCAATGATTACTAGATTTCTCAAATCCTTTCTTAGTAGTCAGAAAATCAGTACTTTTCTGCTATATTTGTGTTCATTCCAAGTAAAGATCTCTGAATATTTGTTAATAGTTTATGTTATTCTTTCTTTAAAATGAGCATTTACATTCTTCATTTACCTAATTACTTTTTTCTTACAACTATGAATCAGCTCCTTAGGTTTTTCAGAGATCAACTGTTTGTTTTACTGCAAAACCTCCAAGGTTGCTTGCTGCTGACTTAAGGAAGTCCTAACCATGTATGGAGAAGGCAATGGCAACCCACTCCAGTATTCTTGCCTGGAAAATAAGTCACAGAAAAGGCAGCCTCTGGAAAAGAACAGTTCGATGATGCTGACAGAAAAGGGGTATGTGTTAAAAAACAAATTCCCTAAATATATGGACACATATGAATCCAAAGGGGAAAGAAAACTGCCTCCAATAATAGAAAAGTATATAGATATAGGTGCCAAGATATAGGAGCCAAGATACAGGCTGAATGAGATACATGAGGGACCCTACATTAAATATTCTAATCCTCTTCATGAAGTGGCATCATTCATTGAGTCAATTCAGGATACACAGTTCCTTGCCAAGACGGCTATCAGAACAGTTCTGGTCCTCTGGCCCAGCTCCACCCACCTCCATCCTTTTCTTCTCTATTATTATTTTATATTATTGCTTCTACCTTTGTGCATTAAAATTTAGATGAGAGGATTGTGACGGGTGAACATCCCACTCTTCAGTCAAGCAAATTTTGTCCTAAGCTATTCTCCTCTAATTAGTCTCATTACTGGCAAGGCTTACTTTCATCAACAATTAATTCCTGATAGTGGGAATAAAGATCTCCCAGTAAGCAAACTGTTAAATGTATTTGGATCAAAAGCCCATCCTTTGATTTTCTGTTAAGGCCATGATCCTGCATTTTGCCAATAAAACTATTATGTCCTCACTGAATCTCTCATTCATCTAAATTCTGTATTTGTTTCTACCACCGATTACATCATCACTGCATTCACAAAATCTAACCTTTATTAAGTTCAATCCTGCTGCATACGACTACACACAGGTGAATGTGAGGCAGAGCTGGCGTCTTACTGCTTTTTAATCTTCATAGGCCTGTATGAGGGCTTCCCTGGTGACGTAGTCAGTAAAGAATCTGCTTGCCATACAGCAGACCCAGGTTCAATCCCTAGGTCAGGAAAATCCCCTGGAGAAAGGTATGGCAGCCCACTCCAGTATTCTTGCCTGGAGGATCCATGGACAGAACAGCCTGGTGGGCTACCATCCATGGGGTCGTAAAGAGTCAGCCATGACTGAATGACTAACACTTACTTATGCCAGTATGTACTAGACATTAAAATAAATGGGCATTGAATTGATTATGTAAACATAGGAAAGGCATTGATTTTTCTCACTTTTTTGAAACTCGTGTGTACAGAATTTGCCCAAACAATGCTTGCTAATGTCTTCTGCTTTAGAAAAAGGGATCATGCATTTAATAATCTGACAGTTAATTTTTTGATCATAGATTGCTTTTACACAAATGCAAATTAATAAATCTAACGAATGCAATCAAAGTAAGGAAGTATTCACTTACGTTTAACTGAAGCACCTTGTTCTAATACATTTCCCAACCTCCCAGAAGCACCAGCTTTGTTGCAAGCAAGATATTACTGAAGTGACATTCTTATCCAATTACATTTTAAAAATATTATGTATATTGCAAAACAACAGCAAGTTCTTGGCTATTCCATATACAAATAGTATTTTGCTGTCACACTGTAAACTACTTATTATACAGTGGTTGCTCTGTTTCAGGTATACCCAGTCTCTGTATTACTATAAACTTTACATATTGGAAAATGAGAATATTTCATTTAAATTCAGTAAAAGTTTACTAAAATGGATTTATCTCAGGTAAGGCCAGTCTAAATTAATGAAAAAAATTAATTTATACACCTTAGATCATTGCTCCTGAGGAGCCAGGAGAAGTTTCATGGAAGCAGTGGCACATGGGTTGGATCTTAAAAGTTAAAACGCATCATCAGAAAAACGAAATGGGTTTTTAAGGTAGCATGTAAAAAAACCTGCACAGACCTAAGCAGAGAAACAAGACAATAAAAGCAAAGATAAGGGTTATGGGTAATACAAACTGAAGTAGCCACTTAATATAGTAATTCCCTGTTCCCATCTTAAAGCTACCTGGCAGTAAAAGATGATCAAACTAGGCAAGTCACAGAAAAATAAAAAGACAAGAAAAGAATGAAAAACACAAACCCAAGTGTTCTCCATGCTTAGCTTGTATCTTAAAACCAGACAGCAAAGCTGGCAACCCTCCCATAAAGCTCTAGGGACCACCGTCCAAGATAACCAAAAGTTCTGATACTTTACCTATAATCGAGCTCAAATTCTAAAAATCACAGATTTCAGAAAGAAAAGGGGTGGTAATTATAGGCACATGTACCATCACTTCCTATTCCCGTGCCCTTGGTAAGCATCACTCATCAATCAGACTTGCAGCATTTGCAAGTTCAAGTCAACGTGAACCTTGTGTCACAATGAGTGCAAAGGTATCTTTTGCTATCTGAACCCTTCCTATTCAAATCCAGACCAGGATGGGTTCGGGTAATTTTTTTTCGAGATAAAGCTCTTTGGAGGAGATGGTATTTCATAGCATATGGACTTTTGCTTCCCCAAATTCCAAAACATAACAGATTGGAATCTGTCACTCTGACCTCTCACTCTCTGAATCAAGAAACCAAATAGCGTGCAAATAGCAAGGAATATATCTGGATGTTTTCTGTTTGTTCTAAGATATAAAACCTTACCTCCCACATATTCTTCTAATATATATAGAAGCTCCTGTAATAGATGCCTGATAGAGGTGCATAATTAGGTAAACCTCATTGTTTTCTATTTCCTCTTACAAATAGGAAGTATACAGTCCATGAAACAGAAAAAAGTAAATGTCTCAAGAAAGAGAAATTAAATCATGTTTTAAAATTTGTATTCATGTAGGATAAGGTTAAGTGTTAACTATCTTAATCTCAGAGTCAGCAATTAAGTGCATTAAGGCTTATTGTTCCTTGTTCAATATTCTGCCCAGGACAGGAAGAGTCTTCCTTCTATTGGTCCATACTGCTCACCTTTAACCTGAACTCTTAGAACTCTCAAGGAAGCAGATGAGAAAACAACTAAAAAGACCAAATGCAAAGAGACTGATGGAAAAGGAGGCACTGGACAAAGTGGTCTAGTTTGGTCAAAGTATCTTATTGTCTTGTTCTTTATAGTACTTATAAAGAACACTCAGTCACAACTATGAATTAAAATGTCTACCCTTGATGAATAAAGCTGTGAAGCTCAATTTAACACTCAACTAACTATTCTGAAGAGAATACACATCTTTTTTATTTACATAACCAAATTTACAATATAACACTCACCACTGCCTTAAAATATTACTACAGGAAAAAAAGTTCCTATGAGGTGCTTATAAGTATTGAATACCTCTTTATAAATAAAACAACCACACAAACAATCTCCTAGTGCAATCTCTTAACCAACAACTAGTAAACTCCCCAACAACGGGGAGTACTACATAGTCTTACATATTTTTGCATAATCAACAACAGCTCTTAGAATACTGTAAATGTAATATATGCTCAATAAACATTTGCAGACTGAATCTCATGTAAGAGAAGTCTTGCACAAGGTAACAAGTGAATTACACCTTCAGGTAGTCCTCATGGGCTAGCACCCAAGGAAATACCAGCAAAAGCTAGTAATTCATCCAATGAAAATGTTCTGCTGACTGCTGATAGGTTAAATGTTAGTCTTTCTCTGTACTTACAGGTATACTTTCTATTGCTGTCAATATTAATTTTGTAATAGAGTCATAGAAATTTAACCTAAAGGAACTTGCAAGGTCCATCTAGTATAAATTTTGCATTTTATCCACAAGGAAACTAAGGGGTCTACTTTTACCATGCTTTAGCACTTGTCACCTCATTCCCTGGCCCTGAACTGAATAAGAGAGGGTTTAGTACACATTATTGCTTAGGTTAACATTACAAGGTTAATATTCCAAGTGAATGGGCATTCCTCAAATGCCAGTCTCAAGCATACTACTTTGTATACAGCAGGTACTTAGGTGAGCACTTAACACACTGTTCTTGTTCAAATTCAAGTGAACGATAATGCTCATTTTAATTATTTTCATTTGTATAATTTTAGTGCGTAACATTATTTTTCTAGTATAAAAAGTGATTTAACCTAAGTTTTTATTCAAACCATCTTTAACAACAATAAGCTATACTTCTGTCTTTCCTACCACTGTGAAGTTCATTTCCCTCAATAATACCAAAAACTAATAGTGAGATAGAAACCAAATCAGTTCTGCACATTCAAGGCACCTCTCACTGGGGAGAGCAAATTGGTCAATTATTTATACACACACATATCCATTACCTAAGTTAAATAAGGCCGTAAAGTTGAGGGGCTTGAAACTACTTAACTTGCTTTCTGAATAACAGGGGAAGACAATTTCATTGGTTTTAGATTATAGAGGAGAGCAAGGAACTGCCTTCTTTCTGGAACCAGAAACAGTGCTAGGATGCACCATCACAGCTGGCCTCAATATAGACAAGCAAAAAGGACTCTAAATTTTTGGTGTGGGTATGGAAGACAGACTGAACTCAGGGCAGGTAGCATGTCAAACAACTACTCAAAATATTTAAAAGCCAGATGATTTACTACTAGTCAGTCTCTAATTTTAAAGCAAAATGAAAATCCTAGGCTTATGGTTAAAGTAAACTCTAAAGTCATGAGCTTTATAGTAAATGTTTTCTACTGCAGTTGAAGAAACAATAACTATTTCTTAGAGCTAAAAACTGCCTAAACCAGAACCAAGGACAAAACTGAACTACAGAAAATAGGACAAATAATGGCACTAAGAGGAAAACTTATGGATCACCACACTTTGCTGAAAAATTTATGAATTGCCATACTTTGCTTACTGCAACTAAGAAATAAGTTGCTCAATTCGGGTTTAAATTCTAAATCTAAAATGTACCAGATTCAGACCTCTGTATGATTTACAGGATTAAATAAAGACAAGGAACTATAGCCACAGTACCACTTCTAGGATCTGATAATGAAATCAGAGGAATCCTATAGCTTCCCTGTCACTCAATTTATCTCCTTCCATAAAGTGAGCAGAATAACACATCATATAGGATTGCTTTTGGTTTATAGGTCTTACTTGCAAACAGAGGTATATAAATAAAAATAATAATGGATAATAAGTAATACTTTTAAGAATTCCTGAATTTCTTGGGTAAATACGTATTAGAATATTTTCTACAATGGAACATCAGGCTTTCTTTTGAATTTATAGGTAAAGGTTTGTTATCTATGATACCATCTAATTTCAAACATGTTAATCCCTCCCAACCATGCAGGTATGATTATTCTTAAACATAACTAATCACAAACAGGCAGGAAAGATTTCAAAAGCAATTTTTCCACAGTAATTTTATTCTATCAGGGTTTCAAGAAAAACTACTTTTTAAAGGGAAAGAAAATCACAGGTTTTTTTGGTCTAAAATACAAATTAAAAAAAAAAAAAAACCAAAAAACTATGAAGACACTGGTAGATAAGAGGAAGGAAAAACTTACTTTGGTACTCTTTTTTTAGGTAACCAAAGAGGATTGCAATGTAAGTTAAAGTGAGCAGTGAGGTTAGATTGTGGCTTTGTTTTAGGTTGCCAGTATAAGTCTTTATTTAGGAAAAAAAATGCATGTTACTAGCTTACCTTTTTTAATGAAAAGTTTATAACAGAATTATTTTCTATTATTTACAAAATATAAAAACGATTGTATAGCCTATTCAGTATTAAAACACACCTCTGAAAATAACTCTCCTTTCGAGTGAGCTGTGTAAGGGAAGTGACTTGGATCTCTGTCTATGGAGTGGGAATGAGATCAAGAAAGGTGCATGCTCATTCCTTGGACTTAAGCTGAAGGTACCCATAAATATATTATACAAATATTACAACACTAACAAGTTAGTAACTTCATTTTGTAGAACTGTCTTGAAAAACACGTATTTCCAAATCTTAAGAATTATGGCTCCCGATGTTAAATCATTAACATCATGATATCAACTCTGAATACTTAATATTTTTTCCAAACACTCATTTAATGCTTGAAATAACCATGGACATACTTTTAACTAACAGTATTTTACTTTAATGAACAGATTAATTATGAACAGGTAATAAATAATTTACTGTCTAGCTAAAGGCCTACATCACATACTATGTATCTATAAAATATGAGGACAAGTTCAGACTTGTTTGTGACATGAAGTCCAATAATTTAGAAACTATGATCAACCCAAATGCAAAGCTCATTTGATAATTATTAAGTACCACATTTCTGTGTAATGTAATTTTAAAGTCCCATTAGTAATGATACCAAAGGTTGATATAGGACATAGTCCAAAACTGATAATCTTTCAGAACATTATCAAATGATAAAATAATTGGTAAAAAGATACTATTGCCTCAATAAATGTGAAATGAGATATCTAAATAACTGCGATCTTATCCATTAAGTCATTTTAATTTTATACATATACACATACTATTTCTTAGGAGGAGATGGAAGTGAAAGAGCTTTCACTTTGTAATGTCTTTATTTTATATAGTCACTTAATGAATAACATACATCCAGTGTTGTGGAGGAGGGGCTATGAGGCTATACATAAATATAGCCATTAACACTGTTCATGATCCACAAATGTTTAAAGTTTTAAATATAAATAAATAATTTTGCAAATAGGATTTCTAAAGCTGAAAATTAAATGCTAGTGTGCCAGTACAATTTTAAAATGAAGTTATAAAATTGTACATTTGGGGAGTAAGGTGTTTGTTGTCATTTTGTTTTTTCAGAGTAAGTACCAAAAACTGAAGTACATTGTACTTTAGAAGTTTTCCTCACATTAAAATCAGTGCAGTTAAGTTGTAATAGATGTGTAAATATAAATTATCAATTAAAGAAGAATTAAATCACAATTTACCAAAAGAGCACTCCACTACATTATTATTCAAACACTTCAGCCTGCTGCCTATACAACTTACTCATACTTTAAAAATATAAGGTGAACGCTCCTTTCCCCCACTGTTCTCACAATAAATCAAAACATATAATTATTAATTCAACTTTCAAAATTTGCCTTTCTTAAAATATTTTAGTCCTTTAACTTGGATGTCCCTTACCTGAATGTAAAAACCAAAGTGCTCAATTCAGACTTCAGAGACGCTGGTAACATTAAGTTAGGGGGAAGAAACCTGGTTTCTGAAAATCTTGATGATAATCAGGATATTGAGTATCTCTTCCTTTAAATTATAGCTCTAAAAAGGGGGTGAGGGCATCTATCGAAAAATAAACCCTTCTCTTTCTCTCTCTCTCTCTCACACAATCCTATTTATCTGACCTATTCAAATGGCGACATGACTATTGTCAACCCTAAAATATTCTTTTAAAAATATTTAAACTTCATCTAAAAATGAAAACTGAAAGCAAGATACTCAGCTGCCAAATACTGTGCAGTATCAAACTATTAAAGCCTGCACTGACCTACTTCATATTAGCATCATGACAATATGGATGTGTGCCAATAAATTAATGAAAATTACTATATAACAAACTTTAATTGTGCATTTAAAAATTGTCACTGTTTTTAAATATGTAAATATTGTACTACAATGCCAGTTGTTTTATGATAGATTTATTTTTAAATTGCAATATAAAAAGTAAGGAGGTTTGGTATTTCAGTAATCATATTCAATGATGAACATGTAAGATTTCATAAAATCAGAGCTTTTAAAAACACATTTAATTCTATTTTTAATCATCTATTAAAAGCAGTCTTAGACCAAACTCCAAATAATGCTTTCCATTTTAAAAATAGCACTACACTTTTTATAACATGTCAGTTAATGAAGAATCCTACAAAAATAATGCAAGTTCATGTTCACAGAATATTTCCAATGGCTCTAACAGAGGACAGACTTAACTCAAGTGTCTTTAATTATTAAAAGACCAGTCTTTCAGAGTTTAATCTAATGTTGAAATATTGTAAATTCTTATACAAGAAAGTACAAGAATAGCAAAGGATATTTCATTCAAGGGTTCTAAAAAAAGACACGAAATGGCAACACATTTATTTTAAATGAAAGCATCCTTTAAAATTGGAAAATCACTTTACAGTGTAAACTACCACCTTAAAATGTCTCATACTATGGAAACCCTTTCTTCACAATCAATGCAAAAAGATTAAGGTCCCTGGAAGAGAAATTTAATCTCAGAATAAAGAAGGCAAAAATATCCAGAAACAGCAGCTAAGCCAACTGAAAGAAAGAGACACATTAGGTTTTGTGCTGCATATTAATAGTCTTATGCACAATGTCTGTTTGGTGAAAATTCACAATACACTGCTTCCTCCCAGTATGACTGCAAAAAGGAGTAAACACATTTCACATTTCTCAGTCCCAAATTCATGCTATCATCATGCAACATGACTTAATTTCGACCCATATTCCTCTTACACATAAGTGAAAAACACTTGTTTATCTGCACTTGCAATTGAGGAGGGGGTAAAAGCATTTTCTGGCTCCGGAGCCCAGGGGCTGATGCAAAGTCCCCACACCTCCAGAGATCCTATAAATACGCACCCGACTTCGGAGACCCACATTCAATGAATGTATCAGCCTCCTCCTCCGCTCCCCAGCCCGCCGCCCCCCACCCTCTTTGCAGCAGAAATGTGCCTGGGCTTTTCTACCCCAGCGATGGAGGATCCTCTTACCAGATGGAGTTCTTGATCCTGTGTTGCAGCGCGCTGGCCTCTGTCCCTGGCAGCCCGGGCACAAGGGCTGGCAGAGCCACCCCCGAGTTGGGGGCGCTGGGGGGAAGCTGCTGATGGGCATCAGGCTGCTGTGGCGGCGGCTGTTGTTCCTCTGCCATCGCTGCTGGAGGGGTGGGAGGGAGGGAGGGAAGATGGGGGCGCGGGGAAGGGTGAGGGAAGAGACGGGGAGGGGAGGACGAAGGGGGAGAGGAACGGGGAGGGGAAGAGGAGGAGGAGGAGGAAGGAAGCTGGATAAGCTAGGCCTTTACCCCAGGGCTCGAGTGAGTCGCTTTCGCCTGCCGCCTGGGGGACATCACCGGGGAGACCGAGCGGCTCCTTACGGCCGGGGCGCTTCACCGCGGGAGAGGCATGGCGGCTCCCCTCAGCCCCCCGCCGCCGCCGCCGCCTCCTCCCGTCAGCGGCCGGGGCTTGGGGGGGGATGAGGAGGGGGCGTCTGAAGATGAAGTGGGGTGGGGGCGAGGCTCCCCCAAATCCAAGGAGAACGGTTGCTCAGCGACCTGACGGCCCGGCCTTTCCTTTCTTGCCCGCGGGGCTTTCTACTCCGGGGGCCCCGCGCTGCGGCTGCAGCCCCAGGCTCGGCTCCACGCCACTCCCCACGCCGCCGCCGTCGCCGCCGCTCGCTCCCGGCCCCGCCGCCGCCGCTGCCCTGCCAGCCCCGGAGGCAGCCCAGTGCGCGCAGCCGCACTGCGGCCCGGCGCAGACGGCAAAACACCTACCGCTCGGCCGCGGGGGGGGCGTGGACCAGTGTGTGCGGGGCACGGGCGCGGGCAGGCGGGGGGCTGGCCGGGGGGGGCGCCCGGGCGCGGAGGGCGGGCGCGGGCCAGCGGGGCCCGGAACGCGCGCCTCCGGGGCCGAGGAGGCCACTGGCCGAGCTGGTGGAGAGCAGGAAAAACGTGGGGGAGGTGCTGGCGAGAGAAAGAGAACTTGCGTGAGGAGGAGAAACCAAATTTAATATTTGGCGTGGAAATGGGATTTTTTTTTTTTTTTTGCATCCTCCAAGCAAGTAAAGTGAAATCAGTCAACATTATCCCCCCTCCCCTCGACAAGTGAGGATTACTTTCTCCTTGGTGAAAGGAACAGAATTGAATCAGGTAAGAGGATAAGCTGACTTTTCAGAAGCCCCCAAAGAAGAACACCCGTTGGAATTAACCACCCTTTAGGTAATTCAGTCTTGAACGGAAATCGCGAGGCAGGAGCTGGGTTGAGTGCTCCTCGGTCGGGCATTCAAAGCCCTCCAAATCTGGCCCCACTTTAGCTATCCAATCATCGCTGCCTCCATCCCCCTGCAAGAACTCTCGGCTCCAATCAGTGAAGTCTCCATGCCATTCTCAACGCGCAGCAGACTCATTCTTCCTTCGTGCCTTTGCGCCTGCTGTTCCTCTCACCTCCCTCCCCACCCCACCCCCCTTCCAGGAACGCCCTCCTTCCTCCTCTATACCGCTCTCCAGCCAACCCAGTCTCCAAGGCGCAGCTCAAGTCGTGGCTTGTCAGGGTCCCTGGCAGCCAAGGCCCCTGCCCGCCTCGGAAAGAAACGCGTGTAGTTCTCACAACATGGAGGCTCAGGCTCCATTCACAAGCTCCTTCCTTTTGGATCCAGTTGAACCCCTGAACGTCCTCTCTGCCCCTTCCCCCGCTACTCATCCTTAAGAGCTAGCTTTGCCCACTGAGAGTAAGGCTCCCTGCCAGAAACTGGCAGGTCCCCTTTAAGAGCAGAAGAATTGGCTTTTCTAGGTGGGGCTGATCACGGAGGCCTAAACTGCCTGGTGTAGGACACTACAGCCAAGGTCTCTGGCACCAGATGGAACAGCTGCTCAGCTCATACTGACCTTTCTCTGGGCCTCTGGGCGTTATGAGCTCTTCAGCTTTAACTTTTCTGACAGTTTCTATCGTGTTTCTACCTGTCAGATTCTCTGGCCACTCTCCTGCAGTGCTTGGACTTTGGGCAGCGAGTCTTTGCCACCTTTTAGGCTCCTTCTGGGTGTGAGGAATCTGATTGGCTTGGGTTTCTTGGCCTTTGGAGTTATCCGTTCCCTGCCTTGGCCTGGAACCGTTTTTGCTTTTGCACCACCGTTTTTGCTTTTGCACCACCGTGCCCCCAGGCCTACCTCACAGAATCCACTCCCAGATTCGCTGAGTTCTTACACGTGGTGGGAGCACAGGGACAAGGAAAGAGGAAGGACACCTGTGTGCAAAATAGCTCTTTCATGAGGATTCTAGGCCTGTTGGATTCCTTTGCACTCTGAAGCCCATGGCACTGATTCTGTCACACAAGGAGCCCCCCTTTCCAGAAGCTAAGGTCACTGTTAGCTTAGCCACTTTTAGAAAGTTAAGTTATTAATTCATTTTTGCACACGTACCCTTGGGTCCTATGTAAAGGCAGGCTTTTTTTTTTTTTCCTGTACCAAAGTGATAGACATGGTGTGCCCTAGACCGAAGCTTTGAGGAATAAAAACAGCTAATGCTAATAACGAATGCACACCTTCACTGTGCAAGACCTAGCATTTTCTCTACATTACCATCTGCAAACTGCATAACGTAGGTACTATTCTCTCAATTTTACAGATGAACCAGAAGCTTAGTGAGGTTAACTGTCTTAAAGTGACCCAAATAGTAAATGAGGGAGTCAGGATTTGAATCCTGAAGTCTCATGCCGAAAAAGAGGTTATATCGAAAGATCTTGGATGCCTATATAAGCTCTATATCCATGAAGAAGATGGAGGAAGTAAAAACACTTTGGGCAAAGTCCCGAAGTCCCCCAGGTTCTAATTTTTTACCTTGCCAAGAGAGAGTGATGGCTCCACGTTGCCACACCCTGGGAGGGGGAGACCCTAGGGAGTGAGAGATTCATCCAAGAAGGGAAATTATCTGAGTCTGCCAAAGTCCTTAAGAAAAGGAAGCTGAGAACCAGGACGGTTTTTTAAAATTTCGCTGCCGGGTGTCACACAGGCTGACTTCCCGAGTGCAACTTTTGAGGGTTTTATAGGTTCCATAAAAGAGCATGTCAGCCCACCAGCCACTAGAGGGCACAGCAGAGCTGCAGTCCTGGGCTGCCCTCTAGCGGCGGTGCTGACGAAAGGGCGTCGTTGAATCTGGGGCCTTCAAAGACCCCATAGAAAGGCGGTTGGAAGAGACATCTCCAGCTCTTAGGTTCAACAAGCAATGAGAAGAATGGATTGGCAAATAGTATCAGATTGAAGAGATCTTATTGCTAGAATGGACATCCTTGCTGGAAGGCTGTAAATCGTCGGCCCCCACTACTAACTTAAAATCTGGGAGTAGAGTGTGCAGTTTTGTTACCGTTTTCGGACAGGGCAGTGAATATAGTTAGTTATACTAGTAGAAACCTGAAAGAAATCTGATGAAGTTACTCAGAATCGTGGGTGAGGATTCAAGCCAAACCCAGACACCTTGAGTGAAGGCAGCAGTGTGGCCATGGTGTTTCTGAAATTTATTTGCCCCCCCTCTTGTTATGAAACTGTATTAAGGCCCCTCCGGGACCTAAAATCACAGTGGTTCACTTCCTCAGACCTTCAGTTTGACTCACTGAGAAGTAACGGAAAACATTCTAGTAATCATGAATTTTCAATAGAGCATACTAGATTTTGAGCTTCTGTTTCTCAACCCTGAAGATTATAAGTCTGTTCTCCCTGTGAAAGTGTACTCCTGTGGAAAATTTTGAGAAACACTGAGGTAGTGGGAAAGAAAGACTCCAATCTGGGAGTCAGAAAACCTAAAAATTCAAACCCTCTATTTCCATCTTGGTAAAAATGAAAATCATGACCTACCTCACAGGTTGTGAGAAACATGTTAAGGTGATACCTAAACCAGGGTACTGCTATGCACAGAGAAAGATAATCTATAAGGTGGACTGTGAGCACCTCAAAGTCTCATGTTCTATTTATCCTCGTAATCCTGGGACACAATTCCTTACTCCTGGGTGTTAAGTAAATATTTGTTGAATTCAGTAGTTACCTAACGTTAATTTTCTTAGCCTGGTACATCATACCATCTTGCTCTCTTCTGTCTAAATTTTGTGTCATTTATGAAACTATATTTCTTATATGATAAATGTACATGCATTTATTATACCCAGTACATAAGAGCATCAGACACTGAAAATATAAATAAATAGATAGATAGGTAAGACCTGGTCCCAACTTGAAATAATTCGCATTCTGGGGAGCAGAGAGACCTATTACTATATATTAGTTACACAAGATGATGAGTATAGTGGAGGAAGGGATTGGTCCTACTCAGAGCAAAAAGAGCTTTTGGAGAAGACCTCTTGGCTAACATTTGAATGGGGTCTCATCGGGTGAATGTAAGTTCAACAGGCAGAGCAATAAGGGAAGATGTTTTCAGACCAAGGGGCAGAGCAATATGGGAAGATGTTTTCAGACCAAGGAGCAGAGCAAACACTGGTGTGAGGCCATGAAAAGACACATGGGATGAGCGCATAATGCAGTGTTAGCTTTGGGCTCGGATCCTTAATAGAGTGTGTAGGGGAGGAAAAAGGGGGGACGGAGACACAGTCCGTTCTATAAAATGTTATTCTGTGTTATTAATTACAGCTGTTCTGACAAAAAATGAGGCCCAAATAGGCTTCGTCATTGGTTAATACTGAATAAATGCTTAAAGTGTACATTTAATTTCCACAAATTACAGTGATTTACAGATGTGGAAAAGATAAGGTTCTGCCCTCTTTTCCTTCTCTCCTTGAAAACTAAGTCTTCCCTCACCCTCTTTTCCTTTACCATTACTTTCTCTGCCTTCTTTAGTTGCAAACTTTTCCCTCTAGAGCTGAAAGTAGAATATGTAATCATCTACATGTTATTTAAGGGAACAGGAATGGAAGGCTTTCCACCTCCAAAATAAATCTTTCTCCATATCAGAAAGTGGTGTAACCACTTTCTTTGGGTTAAGCTGTTGTCTTTCAAAATGCCTGGAGTCCTAGGGGAGCTGATCTATTAAGTTCCAATGCTGTAATGTAACTGAGTTTTCAGTCTTTTACTAGCTTTAGAGCAAGGGAGGTGAGGGCAATGGGGAGACAGACAACAAAGAGGAAGCAAGATTACAAAAGAGAGCGGTTGGAAAGTTCAAAGCCAAGTGCATATTGGCAAATTTGGTTAAACTTTCTCCATACTGTGCTTACTAATGTTAGTGTGATGTGAAAATGTGAGTTCTCCTGTCAGAGCACAAATATTCCATTATGTCATTAAAACAATGGTTTGTTAAGGCAAAGTAGCCTAACTATTCATAGCCTTACCTGGTGGCTCAGATGGTAAAGAATCTGCTTGCAACTCTGGAGACTGGGTTTGATCCCTGGGTTGGGAAGTTCTCCTGGAGAAGGGAATGGCAACCCACTCCAATATTCTTGCTTGGAAAATCTCATAGAGGATCCTGGTGGGTACAGTCCATGGGTGGCTATTTAAATACTAGGCAAGGCAACAGGGTGTTAACAACCTAGTTATGTTACCCTATCTATACAAGTCATTCTGTCAGGTCCCTTTACTTATCTCTAAGGATTATTGAGATAAAGTTCTCCTAATGTACTTGGCTCTTCAAGTGAAAGGTATTATGAAAATGCATACCAGGTACTGCTTTGATTTCATTTAGAAATTCTCCATTGTTGTTACCATAGACATGTTTATGTTGTGACCTGAATTCTCTTGATGTGAAAGAAGGTTCAAGTTAGTATCATCTGTCTGAATTTTAAAAGAAATGTTTACTTTTACTTGGGGCCAGAAAGGTCCCAAGTAGAAATGTGATATCTTGGAAATTCAGGCCAGCAGCAGCTGTGAACAGAAGCCGGTAAAGTAAAAGCATATTTACCTAACCCTAAAAGTGACGGTGAAAAGACGCTGGAGGCAGCCCTTCAACGAGGAGGTCAGCCCTGGTGCAGTTTGAACCGGTGGAGCCTAGTCAGTAATCCACAGACTCATCGTTCTGCGGTTCAAGACACACTTATGTTCTCCTCATATACTAATTATTACACTGAGAAAAATTTTAAAACAATTGGTAAATACAATATTGTTCTAATCTTCAGGAAGTTCATAATCTAATTGGAACACATGTCAGCCCACACATATTTTTAAACACCAAGTGAAAATACAGGGGACAAACAAAAAAACAAGTGTGTGACAGGCTAATTTATTGAGCTGTTAATTTGGTTTATGTTCTTATATTTTCCCTCCCCTCCATTCCAAACAGGCTTCTAGGGAGTTTGTGTTTCTAAGCAGAAGGAAGTTGACAGGAATTCTCTCTTAGACAACTCCAGGAGGCACCGCTCGCATTGTCATTGAAGCCGCCTGGACACAGCTCCTTAGAATGCACCATCAGTGGTATCCCTGAAGTTGTGCCCAGTGATTTGCCCTCCAGGTTTCTTGCTCCCAAAGGGATTTTGCCAGGGGATTCAAGGGGTAGGGACATCTGGGGGAGAGAGGGAAAGGAGGAAAGAGAAAGAGGGAAGGAGGGGTTGTGCGTAGGTGGAATTGTTGCAAAAGAAAACATTTCCCAAACTGGAAAAGAGTCAAAGTCAGGGTTTCAGTAGTGAGGATACCAGCCTTGTTTCCTTGAAGGACCCCAAGAGCTAGCCAAACATCAGATAGATGCATGGTGACCCCAAGAAGACTGGATCCCCCTGCCACTGCTACTCAGTCCATGAGCAGAGCTGTTGTCTGGCTTCTGGGGACCATTCATCCCTGAACAGTGAAGATGTCAAAGTCCATCTTCCCCCATTTTCTGGCTCAACAGAAATCTTCCAGACTCTGGTGAATTCCTCGGGAAGAAGGGAGGGAAGCCTGGTAATAACTGGGATTGGATTTCCTTCTACTTAAGCAGAATTAAGGCTGGAATCACTTAAATCTGAGGTGAATTTACTTTGATTTAAGCACAATAAAGCAGCATAACATTTCTTGCACAATCAAATTTGTTCTTACAGATTTATGCCTAACTAGCAGTGAATACAACATACAAAACAGTGTTGAGAGAGTAAGGTCAAGAATCACAGTGAATGGCACAACTAACATCTGCTGAGGGAATTAAGAGAAAGAAAAGAGCAAATGGAGCTAAATTAAAAGGAGGTGACTTTATGGAGGGCTTCTGACAGAGCTGGAGTGTAAGGAAAGGAAAGGAGTTTATGAACGTGGGAGACAGAGTGGCGGCAAGTCAGAAGGAAAAGCAATGTGAACAGAGCAGGAAAAGGAGAATCGCTATGAAGAGATAAACAGGAGACTGGCCTAATTGGAGTGAATGTGTGTGTGTCTGTGTGCATGCTCAATGTGTCCAACTTTGCGACCCTGTGGACTGTAGCCTGCCAGGCTCCTCTGTCCATGGAATTCTCCAGGCAAGAATACTGGAGTGGGTTGCCATTTCCTCCTCCAGAGTATCTTCCTTACCCAGGGATCAAACCTGCGTCTCCTGCGTTGACAGGTGGGTTCTTTACCACTGAGCCATCAGGGAAGCCTCAGTTGAGTGAAGAGCTGATGATAAAGGTTGTGCTGAGTGTCAAATTTCCAAATGTCTTCTTCCGTCCTCACTGAATAAGGCAGAGTTGTATCAAAGAACAAACAGTAGATTATATTATAAATTTCTTATAATATTATCATCATATACTTATCATAATATTTATTGTAATTATTTTATTACATAATACAAAGGAATTGACTGGCATGATTGTGGGAGCTAACAGGTTTAGACTCTGTAAGGCAGGCTAGCAGGCTAACAGGCCAGAAACTCCTGGGCAGGAATAGGCACTACAGTTTCACAGGTGGGATTTCTTCTTCCTTAGGAAAAATCTTAGTTTTGCTCTTAAGGCCTTTCACTTGATTAGATGGAGCCCACCCAGAATATCAAGGATAACCTCCTTTACTTAAAGTCAAATGATTGTAGATGTTAACCACATCTAACAGAATTCCTTCACAGCAACACCGAGGTTAGCTTTTTAATTGAATAACTGGAACATTCGCATAGTCAAGTTGACACTTAAAACTAACAGTCACATTCACTACACTCTTTATGTCATCCCTCATGTATCTGAGAAGAGAGAAGTCTTTGAACCTCAGGAAAGATCATTTCCTATGAAGTAGGCCAACCTATATTCTTCCCTTGGGTATATTTATTTTCTATCCTTTTTTCCTTGTTTTTGTATATAAATATATGTGTTACCAGGAACTTTTTCTTTTTCTTTATCCTCCTCCCCTTCCATTATCTGATGTTGTGCTAAGGAAGAATTGTGGTTTGATGTTAGTATGTTTTTTTTAAATCTTTTTGTTTTTCCTATTTATAGTGCCTCTAATGTTATCTGTTAGCATCATTCTCCTGAATTGACCAAAGCCTCGGGTTCCTGCCTTCTATAACCCTCTAAGGAGCTCAGTCAGTGTAAGCCTCCATCCTTGTGACTTGTAACTCTGGGTCCCTGATTGGAACAGGGCTAAGCATCCAACATAAGGGCAACCAGTCCCCTGATTGGACAGTGACCTGTGAACTGGCTAAATATAAGATCTTTGCCCAAGGAAGAGGTTAGTAATTAATTAACAAATTGATTCCTTTCTTGGAGAATATAAGTATGACTAAGGGAGAAGGTTAGGCAGTTGGTGGTTAAAAAAAAGTACACAAAAAGACAAGAGAGGCAAACCTCAGGAATCATTAGACAATAGCAACCAGTAGAGGCAATAAGTAAGAAGCAACTTTGAGTAGATAAGTCAAAAAGGCTTTCTGAAGATAAGATAATTGCTTAGTCATGGTAAGAGCAACAGGCCCAGGGGTGGATAGAAATGAGGAGATTTTTATTTTGGGCCATACCGCACAGCATGTGGGTTCCCCGACCAGAGATCAAACCCTCACACCCTGCATTAGAAATGTGGAGTCTTAACTGCTGGACCACCAGGAAAGTCCAGAAACTAAGGAGATTTTTTGATGGAGCTCCAGAGTAAGGGCACACATGAGAAAGAGCAGGTTATTGGCCAGGCCTTGGGGAAATTCAGAATAACTGCCCAGAAACCCAGGAGCAGACTTATAAGTGACCTCATAGTAACTTGAAGAGAGCTAGGAAACTATAAAGTTTATTCAGGTTCCAATGTAGTTCTAGCAAATGATTTATCTCCTCAGATCCCCAAGAGAAGGTTTCCATTGCTGTCTTATTTTGGTGTGAATCTCTCTCTTCCAAAAGAGTTTTACACATGCAGTTGTAGTCCTGACCATCTCAAGGGCTCAATCTTGTGTCAAGAATTGCATCCTCTTGGAAATCTTAGCTTATCCATTCTTCATCTCACCTGCACCAGGTTGAGTTAACTGTCCCTTTTTGTGTTCCTTTAGGACCTTCCACAGCCTTACATCACAGATACTACCTCATTATGTGGTAATTGTAGATTTACTTGTCAATTTTTTGTACCTACCCTTCCCACCTCTGGCTCCCAGTATATATAGTCAAGATGTGTGTTTTTATTCTCTGTATCTCCTACATAAAGAATAGACCCTATCATAAAGTAGCCAAATAATAAACATTTGTTGAATTTTGAATTAGGGAGCGCTCCTTTTGTTTAGGCCAAGGGGGGAAAAAAAGGCAGAATGTCAGAAAAAGCAGAATGGGCTAAGAAAACTCAAAAGCTTATCCGTAATAAGAGTGCAGGTACTAAGAATTTAGTTAATTCATACTTAAAATTCATGTCTCCATGACTCTACACAAAAATTTCCCAGGCAGCCAAATTTTGTCTGTTCAGCTAGACATCTGGTGCTATGATTCTCCAGTTTTAAAGGTACCTTGGCCAGCCCTGTTCCTTTTAAGGGAAAGAGTCAGCTACATTCTCCCTTTATCCTCTAGTTTCTTATCTGAATTCAGATCCATGTGCTTGGGTGGGCCAGGCTTGAGGCTGATTCTCAGGGTGATCCCTTGGGCTTCCAGGCTGAGAAGCCAGGACCCAGATCCCAGCCCTACCCCTTGCTACTTTTGTACTCCCAGATAAGTCCCTCACAACGCTCTGAGCCTCAGCTTCGAAATGGTAGAAATGGGGAAATAAGGACTCCTTTATTAAGGGCTATAACTATAAGGACTATATAAGGACTCCTCATAGTTATGCTGAAGGTTTTCTGAAAAATAATTGTGAAAATACGTAGCACAATGTTTTATACTTAGCAAGAGCCACATAAATGTGAATTTCTGTGTATTTTATTTCTGAGGAGGTGGAGAAGGGAAGGGAAGCCATAAGATGATGGTAGAGGACAAGGGCCTTAACGATAGCAGGAGTCCTGAAAATCAAAAGGGGTAGCAGCCTAGGGGGGAGAAGGCAACGGCATCCCACTCCAGTGTTCTTGCCTGGAGAATCCCAGGGGCGGGGGAGCCTGGTGGGCTGACGTCTATGGGGTCACACAGAGTCGGACACGACTGAAGTGACTTATCAGCAGCAGCAGCCTAGGGACCTTGTGCCACCACTTGAAAATCTGATAAATCACAGGTCTTAGTCATCTAAAGCCACAGTATACCTGTGGCAGTTGCCACAGGAGATTCCTTGATCAGAACATGGAAGGACATTCAGTCCCTGCCAGGTTGAAATTGGTGCACAACTGATAGTGAGATAGATACCATTGATGGCAAGGAAAAAAGTTTTTGCCTATTCCAAGCAGAGAAAATTTAGAGATTCACCTAGTGCTGTCTCAGAGAGCTCTGAGAGTGTGCAATGGTGTCTGACAGTAACCCCTGCAAATGAACCCAGGGCTGGAAATGGAGAAAGAGAGGAAGGTGTTAGTAATCAACTGAGAAATCTCAAGAGTATTAATAGGATTTTCAAACACATCTGCTCCTTCTGAGGTCCTGAAAGAAAGCCCAATGAGACCAGCTAGTCTACCGAAGGACTTAAGAGCCCAGATAATATGTGTGAGTGACTGGGGGAGGGTGTATCAGGGTTTATGCTTTCCAGTGGTTCTAGGAAGAGACCCTTAAATCAGGACTGAAAACTGTTCGAGTTAGCTCATGGTGTACTCTGAAATCAACAGCTTGGCAGGCAGGGATCAAGATGTGGCAGGATAAGGGTAGAATTCCACAGCGGGATGAGCTTGTTAGTCAAATGTCACAGATGTCAGATCGCTGCCTAATGTGTCATTTGTTATCAGGCAGAAAACGTGGCTAAGTGATTAGAGCTTTGCAGTAACCATTGTCTCCTACCCCCGTGAAGGAAGACTTTTTAGTTGAATGGACCACCCAATCTATTTTTAAAGGCATGAGACTGGAGACTAAGTACCCCTTTTCATTACAGTTGGTGAACATCCTTTTCTCATTTCAAATCCCCTCAGATGCTGTTGGAGTAGGGCTTCCTTGCTCTTTCTGTGTCACAAATACTCTTTCTGAGTATATTTTTAAAGGTTTTGAAATTTTAAAAATGATAATATCATGTCACCACCTACAAAGCAATTATATTTAATGGTGTTTTAGAAGAGTTAGTTTTAAAATCCTGTACATGAACATTAAATCAAGACATCAGACTGAAGGAAATTTACCTCTACAAAATCTTATGAAATGACAGAAATGACTGAGAAAGAGGGGAGAGGGGAAGAGGGGTGTGCAATAACTGGTAACAGGTTCTGGGACAAAAAAAAAGTGTTATCAATGTATGAGAAAATCTTAGGAGATGGTATCAGGCCTTGGCGGGCTTCCCGATGGCTCAGCGGGTAAAGAATCTGCCTACAATGTAGGAGACCTGAGTTCGATCCCTGGGTCGGGAAGATCCCCTGGAGGAGGAAATGGCAACCCTCTCTAATATTCTTTCCTGGGAAATTCCACAAACAGAGGGGCCTAGTGGAGTACAGTCCATGGGATCACAAAAGAGTTGGGCACGACTTAGCAACTAACCAACGATAACACCAGGCCTTGGAGAAATAAACTAGAGCACCTGAACCTCAAACACTCCTAAGCCTAAAACTACTACAGGAATAGAAGCAATTTCAGGGATGCTCCTATTTCAAAGAGAGCAGATTCAGTGAGTGGAGGGTGCTGGGGTAATGATTAGAGCAGTGAATGGAGACACCGCATTTGTGGCAGCTGGACTGCTGATCTCCTTCCCTTTTCCTGCTTAGGACTGTCCACAGATTAAAGCAGTGAGTCCCTGTGTCCTGGGAGCTGAAGACAGAACAATAGCAATGGACTGCAGAAGGGGTGGGAAGACCCCTCACTCTGAAATCACTCTATCCAGCAGAATGTCCTTCTCTTCTCCTATAATCACCAGAGTCAACTCACATTAAGTGAAAGTAGAGCTCTAACAAGAATTTTCATTTACGAAGTACAAGAATAATCAATGCAAGATATAATTATAATACAAGTTTGTACATGTATCAAATTCACTAAATACTGAAAAAATACCTGTGGAAAGATAAATGAAAAGATACGTAGACATTTGTTTTATAAATTTCATCTTATAACTTTCAGAAAAATATAATTATAAGTAAAATACATACTTATAAGTATTATAACAATTATCTTCAAAGAGATTAGGATGTTATTACATTAGTGGAAAGGAAGCAAATAGTGATCTTAGAGATTAAGAACAAGATTTTCAAAATAAGAAAACTCAGCAGATGTGTATCACCAATAGAAATTTCTTGAAAGAATAACTGGCTATTGAATGAAGTTTA
The DNA here is from genome assembly GCF_019320065.1 of Cervus canadensis. Classification (NCBI taxonomy): domain Eukaryota; kingdom Metazoa; phylum Chordata; class Mammalia; order Artiodactyla; family Cervidae; genus Cervus; species Cervus canadensis. The sequence continues at coordinate 50,330,305 of NC_057391.1, read as the reverse complement.
ATAAAACAAGTAGTGAATCCAATTGCACAGTTGCACTCATCTCACACATTGCACATTGCAATGAATCCAACTGCACAATTGCACTCATCTCACATGCTAGTAAAGTGATGCTCAAAATTCTCCAAGCCAGTCTTCAGCTATGTGAACCGTGAACTTTCAGATGTTTGAGCTGGTTTTAGAAAAGGTAGAGGAAGAAGATCATGTCAATGTATGTCAAAAACCACTACAATAAAAAAAAAGAAAAGGTAGAGGAACAAGAGATCAAATTGCCAACATCTGCTGGATCATAGAAAAAGCAAGAGAGTTCCAGGAAAACATCTATTTCTGCTTTATTGACTATGCCAAAGCCTTTGACTGTGTGGATCACAATAAACTAAATAAAATAAAGTGGAAAATTCTGAAAGAGATGGGCATACCAGACCACCTGACCTGCCTCTTGAGAAACCTGTATGCAGGTCAGGAAGCAACAGTTCGAACTGGACATGAACAACAGATTGGTTCCAAATAGGAAAAGGAGTACGTCAAGGCTGTATATTGTCACCCTGCTTATTTGACTTATATGCAGAGTACATCATGAGAAATGCTGGGATGGAGGAAGCACAAGCTGGAATCAAAATTGCCAGGAGAAATATCAATAACCTCAGATATGCAGATGACACCACCCTTATGGTAGAAAGTGAAGAAGAACTAAAGAGCCTCTTGATGAAAGTGAAAGAGGAGAGTGAAAAAGTTGGCTTAAAGCTCAACATTCAGAAAACTAAGATCATGGCACCCGGTCCCAACACTTCATGGCAAATAGATGGAGAAACAGTGGAAATAGTGGCTGACTTTATTTTTCTGGGCTCTAAAATCACTGCAGATGGTGATTGTAGCCATGAAATTAAAAGATGCTTACTCCTTGGAAGGAAAGTTATGACCAACCTAGACAGCATATTAAAAAGCAGAGACATTACTTTATCAACAAAGGTCTGTCTAGTCAAGGCTATGGTTTTTCCAGTGGTCGTGTATGGATGTGAGAGTTGAACTATAAGGAAAGCTGAGAGCCGAAGAATTGATGCTCTTCTCCAACTGTGGCATTGGAGAAAACTCTTGAGAGTCCTTTGGACTGCAAGGAGATCCAACCAGTCCATCCTAAAGGAGATCAGTCCTGGGTGTTCATTGGTAGGCCTGATTTTGAAGCTGAAACTCCAATGCTTTGGCCACCTGATGTGAAGAGCTGACTCATTTGAAAAGACCCTGATGCTGGGAAGGATTGAGGGCAGGAGGAGAAGGGGACAACAGAGGATGAGATGGTTGGATGGCATCACCGACTCAATGGACATGAGTTTGGGTGGACTCTGGGAGTTGGTGATGGACAGGGAGGCCTGGCGTGCTGTGGTTCATGGGGTTGCAAAGAGTCGGACACGACTGAGTGACTTAACTGAGCTGAATGAATCCAAGTAAGATGAAGATATTAAAGAAACAGTGAAGAAGAAAGAAACTAGTTAACTTGCCTAATTATGCTATATATTTAAAATTAATAACATAAAATTAAAACCTAGACTAGATGCTGGCAGACTTTTTCTGTAAAAGGCCAGAGAGTAAATATTTTCAGCTTTGTGGTCCATACAGGCTCTGACTCAACTGCTCAGCTTTGCAGTGTGAAAACAGTCATAGATAATATGTGATTGAATGAGCCTGTTTTGTTCCAATAAAACTTTATTTACAAAACAGAAAGCAGGACAAATTTGGCCTGCAGGCCACTAATGTTTTGGATGAAGACAACATAAAGATGGCAGAGACAAGGTACGATGGAAGAGATAAGAGGGAAGTTCTGAAAGTGTGTAAAACACACACAACCAGATGGCAGGAAAAATCACCAGTAATCAAAATATATGACAAATGGATATAATTTCCTAAGCAAAGACAGAAATTTTCAAATTTTGTAAAATAGTAACATGTCTAGTCATAAGATATTTAGAAGAATTACATCTAAAAAGAAGTTTGAAAATAAAAGAGCATAAAAAGATAAATAAGCCAAGTAACTAAAAATGGATAACAAGTGTGGTAAAGAGTCGGACATGACTGAGCGACTGAACTGAACTGAACTGAACATTTTAATGTCAGACAAAAAAAAAAAGAATTTAATGTAAAGAGGATTTGACAAGATAAAGAACATTTCTGTTGACAAAAGATACAATTCCATAAGAAAGCCGATGAATAATGAACCTTTACAAACCTAACAATATAACACCAAAAGTCATGTTTATAACATAATATATGAAGTAAAAGCTGATAGAAATACATATAGGAATGAAAAATACACAACTATTTTGGAAGACTTCAACTCAAAAACTGACAATGAGGTAGGAAAAATGTAAGCAAGAGTAGTGAGGATTTGAATAACACAATAAAGGAACTTGACTGAATAGGTGTAAAGGACTTTGTATGCTATAATGGTGAATGCATAATCTCTTCAAACACACATGCAACATTAGCTACCTTCTAAAACACAAGGAAAATGTTAAATTCCTAGATAAGAAATCATTCAGTTCACATTCTTTGATCACACTGCAATAAAATTTGAAATTAGTAAACAAAAGAATACAATTTTTATAACTTGGAAATAAAAACCCACATCTTTAACTTAGAATAACTATAGTGAAAAGAAATGTAAAATGAAGTTATTGATTAGTTAAAAATAATGATACCAAAATTTATTTAACATTAACATACAACCAGTTTTGTGCTGAGTGATCTACTTGGATTGTCTCATTTTATTATCGCAATAATCCTGAGAAGTTGATTCCATTATCATCTCTTTTCGCAGATGAGGAACTGAAACACAGAACTCTGTTAAATAACCTGCCCTAACCTGCCCAAGGGCACACAGATGATAGAGTTGGGGTTTGAACCTAAATAATACAGTCTGGAGCCAGTGTATTTAACCACTACAACAAGAAGAACGATGAGATCAATACAATTCAAAATCTATACATACTCAGAGAAAATATATAGCCTTGGATGCATACATTGGAAAATAAGAAAAGAGTGAACAGAAGCAAATCATACATATAGCTCAAGAAGCTAAAGGGAGAAAAATGTAAACATTTATTACTAAAGGAAAAAACAGACATGAATGAAATGAGTAAATTTTAATAAAACTGGAAAGAACCAAAAATATAAAAAGCCTAGTATGTCTAATCAAGGTTAAAAAAAAAAAAGAATTATCAACATTTGAAATGAGAAGGGACATTATAAGTATAGAATAGATTCTTAAAAAGTCTGAGATAAATTCTAAATTTAAGATGATAAATCAGAAAAATCTAGACTAAAAAAGTTTCTGGAAAACAGAAATCACCAAAATTGACCCATGAAGAAATGTTCATCTTAAAACAACAAGCAACAATACAAACACTGAGAGCACTGAGAAGGAATTCAAAGCTCTCTCATAAAAGGACACCAAACAAAGAAGGTTCTACAAGTAAGGAACATGCTATACTGATTTTAGCAATCCAAAGCCTTGAAAAAAGTAAAAAGTTTTCTAACCCATTTACACTGGAGCTGACATGGCCTGAAATTGAAAACTGACCAAAAAAGCATACATTCACTTAATGAACACATATTTAGGTATCTTAAGTATTAGTAGAATGAATCCAGAAATGTATTTTCTAAATGTCATAACTAAGAAGGATTTATCTAAGGTATTCAAGACTGCTTCGAAATTCAGAATATATTAATGCAAATCATTACATTCAAAATAAAGTGATATAAGTATCTTAAGAGATGCAAAAAGCATTTGATACAATTTGTCATCTATTTTTGATTAGAAAGAAAATGACTTTTGCAAACCTGAAGTAGAAAGAAACTTCTTTGTTTTAATGAAAGATATCTGCATACACAATATATGTGTATGTGTTAGTCGCTCAGTCATGTCTGACTCTTTGGAGCCCCATGGACTATAGCCTGCCAAGCTTCTCTGTCCATGGAATCCTCCAGGGAAAAATACTGGAGGGGGTTGACATTCCCTTCTCCAGGGGATCTTCCCAGTGCAGGAATCAAACCTGGGTCTCCTGCATTGCAGGCAGGTTCTTTTACCATCTGAGCTACAAGATCATACCTAATAAAATATTACAAGATTTCCCACTAAAGTTTTTTCAGTATTGTTTTGATAGTCCTGGCTATTGCTATGTAATAAAAAAAGAAATAAGTAACAAACAAGGAGGAAATATTTTCAAAATATGTATTATTACATTTAATAAGGAACACTCCAAAATTGATAAGAAAAAATATAAACAACATAATAAAGACATGTGCCAAGAATCTAAATAACCACTTCAATCAGAAGAAATTTAAATAATGAATAAAAATAATTTAAAATAACAATGAACTGCATTTTTTCCCCTTAGAACCGGCAACTTTTTAAGAGATTGATAATATCTAGTGTTTATAAAGATGTGTGGAAATAGGTATTTTCATATATAGTTGGTCAGAATGTAATTTGTAAGGCTTTCTTAGAAAGCAATTTAGCAGAATTTACCAAAATTTTTACTCTACAATTTTCTCAACAGTTTTGTTTCTGCTGTTTTAGCCAAATAAAATTAATTGTTCATAATGCACAAAAAATATTTGTTTGTTTGCACCAGGAAATTTTAAGAAAGTTTGTTGCAGCATTGTTTCAAATAATGAAAAATTAGAAATAATTTGTATATCTGCTAGTAGGGAAATTACTCAATTATGTTACATTGACACAATAGAATACTATCCAGCTGCTAAAGTGAAACTGATCTGTATTCAACAGAAAGGGCTGAGAGATGAATTTTTAGGCTAAAAATAAAATTATTATAAAGCATGAATTTTTAAATATTACACATATATGTGCATGTAAATGCATTAAAAATAATTTGAAAGTAGGATCACTTAATGGATTTTTCTTTTTAGGGAGGACAGCAAGAATGAGGGACAGGAAACAGGTAAGGCTAATGGCTTAGTCTCTATTTCAGTGTTGTTTGAATCTTTCAGTGAAAATATATTCATGTAAATTTTTCTGTTTTATTAAAGTTTTTTTTTGAGTTTTAACATTCGGAGACTAAAGTGCAAAATCAAAAGTATATATAGCCCGATGAATGTTAACACGTGTATTACTTATGTAGCCACTGCCCAGATCAAGATGTAGACTATTTCTTCTCCCCAGGACACTCCATTGTGCTCCTCTATTGTACCCACCACCACAGATTATTTAATCTGTTCCAGAAGTTCATAGAAGTAGAATCATACAGTTTACTCCAATTTTGTGTCTGGCTTTTTTTTGTTACATATCATGTCTACTATACTAATCCATGTTATCAGTTCTTTTTTATTGCTTGTAGTATCCCACTGTTTGAATATACCACAATTTAGGTATCCATCCTCCCCTGATAGACATTCAAGTTATTTCCAGCTATTAGGAAGAAAACTGCTATGGCCAACCTTATACACATCTGCAGTATTCATGCATTTCTCTCATATACCTAGCACTGAAACACCTGGGTCATAGAGGAGGTTTTAGTAGAGTGATTCAAGGTGGTTGTAACAATTTACATTTTTGTTAGTGTATATGGAAGTTCCAGTTCTAGTTGCTCCATATTCTGGCTACCACTTCATATTGTCAGTTATTTTCATTTTAGCCATTTCAATAAGTGTATACTGATATTACATGGTGTTTTTGAATTTGCATTTCCCTGATAACTAATCATATGGAATATATTTTCATGTACTTACGTCCATACTGATAGCCTCTTTTGTAAAATTCCTGCTCAAGTTTTTTCTCATTTTGTTTGAGCTGTTTTTCTCCATTGAGTTGTTATATCTTTTTCTTTTTAATTTGTTGACATTCTTTATATATTGCAGATATATTTTTTGGATATATATGCTACATCTATGATATGTTTATATATACATGCATATATATATATATGCATATGTATCACAAATATCTTCTCTTAGTCCATGTCTTATTGATTCACTGTCTTGATGGTGTACTTTGATAAATAGAATTTCAGATTTACAAGTCTTTTATTGTTCATGGTTTTTTTGGGTCTTATTTAAGAAATAACTGCCTATCTCAAGGTCATGGTATTATTCTTCTATGTTATCTTCAGGAATAAGGATCAGCAGATTATGGCTCATGTGGCCTGCCACCTGTTTTTGTAAATAAATTTTAACTGGAACACAGCCATTCCAATTTATTTATGTATTCTCTATGGCTACTTTATGCTATAACAACAGAGTTGAGTAGTTCCAAAAGAGACCGTGTGGCCCACAAAGATGAAAATATTGATTATCTTGTCTTTCACAGGAAAAATTTACTAACCCTTCTTCTAGAAAGTTATTTATTTACTTTCATATTAGGCTATAATCCAATCAGAATTAAGTTTTGTAAATGGTGTAGAATAAGGTTAAAGTCTCTTGCATATGAATTATCCAATTGCTTCAGCATCAGTTTTTGAAAATAAAATCTCATTACCACAAAATTGCAGTAGCACCTTTGTTGTATATCAGGTTACTGTGTAGGCATAGCTATTTCCAGACTCTCTCTTCTGTTTTACTGTCTATCAATCACTGGACCAGTATCACATGCTCTTAAATATCATTGGTTTATGCTAAGTCTTGACATCTGATTTTGTAAATCTTCCAACAATTTTTCTTTCTGATTTTTGGCTTTTATAAGTTGTTTGCATTTCCATATAAAATTTTGGAATGGATAGCTTTTCCCTTCTCCAGGGGATCTTTCCAACCCAGGGATTGAACCCAGATCTCCCACATTGCAGGCAGATTCTTTACCAACTGAGTCACTTGGGAAGCCCATATAAATTTTAGAATTCCTTAATGAATTTCCAAAGAAAATTTTGATGGGAACTTGACAATGACTGTATTGAGTCAGTGAACTAATTTTGAAGTAGTCAACATCTTTACCCAATGGAGTCCCCATATCCATGAACATGTTCTTTCTTAAAATTGCTTTTGAAATTCAAACTCCTTTGTGGTTTCATACATATTTTAGAATTATTTGTTCCAGTTCCGTGAAAAATGCCATTGGTATTTTGACAGGGATTGCAATAGTCTGTTCAGTTCCGTTCAGTCGCTCAGTCGTGTCTGACTCTTTGTGACCCCGTGAACCGCAGCACGCCAGGCCTCCCTGTCCATCACGAACTCCTGGAGTCTACCCAAACCCATGTCCATTGAGTCGGTGATGCCATCCAACCATCTCATCCTCTGTCGTCCACTTCTCCTCCTGCCCTCAATCTTTCCCAGCATCAGGGTCTTTTCAAATGGGTCAGCTCTTCGCATCAGGTGGCCAACGTATTGGAGTTTCAGCTTCAACATCACTCCTTCCAATGAACACCCAGGACTCATCTCCTTTAGGATGGACTGGTTGGATCTCCTTGCAGTCCAAGGGACTCTCAAGAGTCTTCTCCAACACCACAGTTCAAAAGCATCAATCCTTCAGCGCTCAGCTTTCTTTATAGTCCAACTCTCACATCCATACATGACTACTGGAAAAATCGTAGCCTCGACTAGATGGATCTTTGTTGACAAAGTAATGTCTCTGCTTTTTAATATGCTGTCTAGGTTGGTCATAACTTTCCTTCCAAGGAGTATGCATCTTTTAATTTCATGGCTCAATCACCATCTGCAGTGATTTTGGAGCCCCAAAAAATAAAGTCAGCCACTATTTCCACTGTTTTTCCATCTATTTTCCATGAAGTGATGGGACTGGATGTCATGATCTTTGATGCTGAGCTTTGATCTTTGATCATGAATATTCAGCTTTAAGCCAACATTTTCACTCTCTTCTTTCACTTTCATCAAGAGGCTCTTTAGTTCTTCTTCACTTTCTGCCATAAGGGTGGTGTCATCTGCATATCTGAGGTTATTGATATTTCCCCCAGCGATCTTGATTCCAGCTTGTGCTTCTTCCAGCCCAGCGTTTCTCCTGATGTACTCTGCATATAAGTCAAATAAGCAGGGTGACAATATACAGCCTTGACGTACTCCTTTTCCTATCTGGAGCCAGTCTGTTGTTCCATGTCCAGTTCTAACTGTTGCTTCCTGATCTGCATACAGGTTTCTCAAGAGGCAGGTCAGGTGGTCTGGTATGCCCATCTCTTTCAGAATTTTCCACAGTTTATTGTGATCCACACAGTCAAAGGCTTTGGCATAGTCAATAAAGCAGAAATAGATGTTTTCCTGGAACTCTCTTGCTTTTTCTATGATCCAGCAGATGTTGGCAATTTGATCTCTGGTCCCTCTGCCTTTTCTAAAACCAGCTTGAACATCTGGAAGTTCACGGTTCACGTATTGCTGAAGCCTGACTTGGAGAATTTTGAGCATTACTTTAGTAGTGTGTGAGATGCCCTAAAACTTGTCAGTGAACCTCCTTCTTGTGAGATCCAGGTGCTTTTTAAGATGCTGCCTCTGTACTGGGTATTAGTGAGTGATTTTGTGCATGAGCCCTTCAGGAGCCAAGTCTTGGTTTCCCGAAAGCCCACCAAGTCTCCCAGACATAATCCATGCTGGTTTTCAGTGCTGAATGTTATGAGTGCTCATCTTCCTGGTGCAGATTTTCTGGGCCATGGAGACTAGTGTGGGGAGCTCAGACCCCACATTTCTCAGGGAAAACCTCTGTGGTTGTGAAATCTCTCCCACTTGTGGGTCATAGCATGGTGGGTATGGGTTCTGACTAGACCAAGTCTTTGTCCCTTCTACCTGTCTGGATGTGGCCTTTCCTTTCTATCCTTAGTTGTAGAAAATCTATTCTTACTCTGCCATCTTGATCTGGACCTTTCTTGATTCATTATACTTAAGAACTATTTAAATTTTAAAAAAATTTTCTTCTGTCAATTTAGATAACTTGTGATTTTAAAGAAAGGCATCAGTTTTATTTAGTTTGTTAAATTTATTTATATTAAACTATGCATCATGACCCTGCATTATCTTTTTATGTCTATAGAGTCTGCAGTGATGTCTTCCTTTTTCTCTAAGGTTAGCAGTTTATACTTTCTTTTTCTTGAGTGGTCTTGCCAAGAATTTATCAAGTTTATTAATATTCTGAAAGAACAAATCTTGACTCTGTTGATTTTTTATTTTTGTCTATTTATGTGAGCTTACTTTTTTTTTATGTTAAAAAATGTTTATTTTTATTTTTGACTCTGTCAGGTCTGAGTTGTGGCTCGTGGGCTTCTCTCTAGTTGGGGTGCATGAGCTCAGCTGCCCTGTGGCATGTGGGACCTTAGTTTCCTGATTAGGGATCAAACCCATATTCCCTGCACTGGAAGGCAGACTCTCAACCACTGGACCACCAGGGAAGTCCTGAGCTTACTGTTTTTTTTCAATATATGTTTTCACTTTTATTAATTTCCTTCCATATTTTTGTTCCTTTTCTAACTTCTTGAGATGGTAACTTAGAAATTGATTTTTAACTACCCGCCCCCCCCTCAAATATATGCACTTAAAGTCATCTTCATTCTAAACACTGTGAATCAATAGGTCCAATCAGGAGAGAGTAATAACACAGAAAGATTTTATTAATAATATAAGGTATTACTGGACTTTCCTGGTGGCTCAGACAGTAAAGAATTTATTAACCATACCAAGGGATTGCAGTAATGAGGGACTGGTTCGCAAGAAGTAAAGAGGATTCTGAAGAATACAGAAATAGAAGATACAAGGAATAGCTCCTACCACCTATCTCCCCCCTTCTTCCCCCTCACCCAGAACTGAGACAGCACACCAAGGAAGAGGCCCACCAAGACCTGAGACCCAGACCTTTCTGTAGAAGGCACAGTGTAGCTCACTAGATGGCAGAAAAGTTATTCTGGTGCCATCCTGCTAAAATACACCCTGGAAATCCACCCGGTGGGGTGCCAGAATGACTTCACAGAGATGTCTCACTGGAGGGCCTTTGCTACAAAACTGCCTGAGAGACATGCCAGGGGAAGCTGTTGGCTGCTAAGCGCTGCCGCCACTGTGGACTGTTCAAGTCCAGAGTAGGGGAGAGCAAAGAATCCTGGAAAAGCTTGCCCAGCCAGCATACCAGAACCAGGAAGCAGAAACTTTCCTGCTGCAGTGTGTTTACAGTGCCCTCTGATGGCAAAGTTCCAGTTGGCAAGGGGAAATATGTAAAGGGCTCAAACCTATTTTCACAAAACAGTCTAATAGGTGGAACTTGGAAGGGAAAGTCAATAAATAATAACCACCACATGCCATTTTAGCCATATCCTATACATTTTGGTGTGTTTGATTTTCATTGTGCTTTCCTGACTACTGGGTTATTTAGAAGAGTGTTGGTTAATTTCTAAACATTATCAGATTTTCTAGTTATCTATTAATTGATTTCTAGGTTTATTCCACCATAGCCTGAGAACATGCCTTAGGTGATTTTAACTTTTTGAAGTTTTTTCAGACTTGTTTTATGCATACCATATAGTACACTTAGGCTATACCATATAGTACATTTTGGTAACTATTTCATGAGCACGTGAAAAGAAATTGTATTCTGTAGGTGCTTATTGTTGTTGTTCAGTCATCACGTCGTGTCTGACTCTTTGTGACCCCACAAACTGTAGCACATCAGGTCTCTCTGTCCCTCACATCTCCTGGAGTTTGCCTAAGTTCATGTCCACTGAACCAGTGATGCCATCCAACCATCTCATCCTCTGTCGCTCTCTTCTCCTTCTGCTTTCAATCTTTCCTAGCAGCAGGGTCTTTTCCAATGAGTTGGCTGTTTGCATCAGGTCACCAAAGTATTGGAACTTCAGCTTCAGCATCAGTCCTTCCATTGAGTATTCAGGGTTGTCTCTCCTTGCTATTCTCTGGAACTCTGCATTAAGTTGAGTATACCTCTCCTTTTCTCCCTTGCTTTTTGCTTCTCTTCTTTCCTCAGCTATTTGTAAAGCCTCCTCAGATACTCACTTTGCCTTCTTGCATTCCTTTTTCATCTGGAATGGTTTTGTTCACTGCTTCCTGTACAATATTACAAACCTCTGTTCATAGTTCTTCAGGGACTCTGTTTGCCAGATCTAATCCCTTGAATCTATTTGCCACCTCCACTGTGTAAATAGGGGATTTGATTTAGGTTGTACCTGACTGACTGACTGGTTTTCCCTGCTTTCTTTAGCTTAAGCCTGAATTTTGCTATAAGGAGCTGATGATCTGAGCCACAGTCAGCTCCAGGTCTTGTTTTTGCTGACTGTATAGAGTTTATCCATCTTCGGCTACAAAGAATGTAATCAGTCTGATTTTGGTATTGACCATTTGGTGATGTCTGTGTGTAAAATCGTTTCTTGTGTTGTTGGAAACGGGTGTTTGCTATGACCAGTGCATTCTCTTGGCAGAATTCAGTTAGCCTTAGCCCTGCTTCATTTTGTACTCCAAGGCCAAACTTGCCTGTAAATCCAGGTATTTCTTTTTTTTTTAATTTTTTTTCCCAGGTATTTCTTAACTTCCTACTTTTGCATTTCAATCCACAATGATGAATAGAAAATCTTTTTTTGGTGTTCATTCTAGGAGGTCTTGTAGGTCTTCATAGAACTGATCAACTTCAGCTTCTTTAGCATCAGTCGTTGGGGCATAGACTTGGATTACTGTGATGTTATTTGGTTTGTGTTGGAAATGAACCAAGATCATTCTGTTGTTTCTGATGTTGGTCCTAATTACTGCACTTTGGACTCTTTTGTTGACTGTGAGGGCTTCTTAATTTCTTCTAAGGGATTCCTGCCCACAGTAGTAGATATAATGATCATCTGAATTAAATTCACCCATCCCCATCCATTTAATTCACTGATTGATTCCCAAGATGTTGATGTTTACTCTTGCCATCTCCTGCTTGACTGTGTCCAATTTGCCTTGATTCATGGACCTAACATTCCAGGTTCCTATGCAATACTGTTCTTTACAGCATTGGATTTTATTTTCATCACCAGGCACATCCATAACTGAGCTTTGTTTCCACTTTGGCTCAGCTGCTTCATTGTTTCTAGAGCTATTAGTAGTTGTCCTCTCCTCTTCCCAGTAGCATATTAGACACCTCTTGACCTGGAAGGCTTATCTTTTGGTTTCATATCTTTTTGCCTTTTTATACAGTTCATGAGGTTCTCACGGCAAGTATACTGGGGTGGTTTGCCAGTCCCTCCTCCAATGGATCATGTTTTGTTGGAACTCTCCACTATGACCCATCTGTCTTGGGTGGCCCTGCACTGCATAGCTCATAGCTTCATTGAGCTACACAAGCCCTCTTGGCATGATAAGGCTGTGATCCTTTATTGAGTATTACAATATACGGAACATAGTTCCCTGTGCTATACAGTAGGACCTCATTTGTTTCTATTTTTTATTTGGTAATGTATATCTGTTTAATCCCAAACTTCTAATTTATCTATACCCCATGACCCTGCCCTTTCCCCTTTGGTAACTGTAAGTTTTCTATGTCAGATTCTATTTCTATTTTGTAAGTAAGTTCATTTGTATCACACTTTTAGATTCCACATATAAGTGACATTTTTGTCCCTATCATTTCTAATAAAAACTTAAGTACTTCCGGATTCCATGACCAACAAGACCATACCGCGGTTGGACTGCAGCTGAACAGGAATGGCCAGAAAGATCCATTAGTGAGATTTGGTCAGCAGATCCTATAGCTCTGAGGAGCCAGAGCCACTGGGGGCAGATGGCACCCAGGGCTCTGGGTGAGAGAAACAGAGCCCAAGATCCTTGGCATCAGGCTTGGGAAGCAAGACCCTCAAGGACAGGAAGTCCCAAAGTGACGAGGCAGCTGAGTAGAAACCAAATGGCAGAGAGGCAGGAATAACCAGAGACTGGGAAAGACCTGGGGCGCCTGCTGATGGGCAGAGCTGGAGACTAAGTTTGTTGCCCCAACATGTCCCCCTTTGCAGCTAAATTGAGTCCCACCTTAAAGGCTGCCTGGTCCTGGAGCTCGGCCAGCCCCACAGCCCTGAATGGCACATGGATAGCACATACGGCAGTGGTTCAGAGGGACCCAGGAAGCAGTGCTTGGTGATGATTATAAGCAGCCTCATTACCCCCTGACACCTCTAACACAGACCTATAATGTAGCTGTGGGGACGCCCGAATCACAGACATAGTGACATCTGAGGTAGCTGTGGGGACATGTGAATCACAGACATAGTGATGTATGACGTAGCTGTGGGGATGCCCGAATCAAAGACACACTGACATATGACGTAGCTATGGGGACACGGGAATCACAGACACAGTGACGCATGACGTAACTGTTGGGGCGCGCATATCAGACGTAGTGACGTGGCTGTGGGGGCACCCGGGGCACCCGTATCACAGACGTAGTGACGCCTGATGTAGCTGTGGGGATGCTAGTATCACAGATGTAGTGGCGTCTGACGTGGCTGTAGGGACTCCCATATCAGACGTGGTGATGTGTGATGTAGCTATGGGGGCGCCCGAATAAGACGTAGTGACGTCTGATGTGGCTGCGGGGACTCCCGAATCCCAGACGTAATGATGTATGACGTAGCTGTGGGGGCATCGTATCATAGACATACTGCCATAGATGTGGGGAGGCTTCGGAGCCCCGGGCTGAGCTGGTGGCTGTGGATGACCACTCTATCCTCATGCCTGAAACTCTTTTCCGGGCACAGAGGTAAGAAGCTTCAACTGAGAAAACTGGTCTCTCTGCCTAGCAGCTCCCACTGCCTCTGCTGCCTGGCTGGACAGTTAGCTACTTCTGCCGTGTCCCTGGCACAGGTGGGTGGCCAGGATGTGGCACACACTTTTTATGTTTAGTGTATAAAGTTGATTAAATTTGTTAGTAATTTTGTTCAAAGAGTCTATATAATTTATATAATTTCTCTTTTTAGTCTAACATACCAGAGAAGGGTATATTAAACCAAGATTGGGGTTATGTCTATTTCTCCTTTATTTGTTTTCTTATCTTGTTTGAAACTATGTTATTTTGGATGTAAAAAGTCAGGATTTCTGTTGAATTGATGCTTTTATCTTAGGAAATGCTACCCTATATCTCTAGTACACTTCTTGCCTTCAAGTTTACCTTGTCTGATATTAGTGTAACCACACAAGCTTCCTTTACATTACAGTTTGTATGAGATATATTTTCATTATTTTGCTTTCAATCTGTGTACTTGTATTTAAAGTATAACAACACACACTTGAGGTTTTTTTTTTTAAATCTAGTCTGGAAATCTGCCATTTAATTGAAGTGTTTAATCCATTTGCACTTCATATAATTACTCATATAATTGACTTATGCTTTTAATTTCTCTCATCTATTCTTTTTTCTTTCTCTCCTATTTTTAGAATTAATTTTTTTTATTCAGTATTACTTCTTTGGGCTTCCCAGGTGCCTCAGTGGTAAAGAATCTGCCTCCAATGCAGGAAACATGGGTTCGATCCCTAGGTTAGTAAGATCCTCGGGAGGAGGGCATGGCAGTCCACTCCAGTATTTTTGCCTGGGAAATCCCATAGACAGAGGAACCTGGCGGGCTACAGTCCATGGGGTTGCAAGAGAGTCAGACACAACTTAGCTACTAAACAACGAAAAATTACTTCTTCACTAGTTTTTCTTAAATTCAGGCTTACTGAGGTTACCTGAATAAACATAGTCAGGTATTTACCATTTTTACTGTATAGTTCTTTGAGTTTTTACAAATGCCATCACTATCAAGATGCAGGCATATCTTGGAGATATTATTGCAGGTTCAGTTCCAGACCGTCACAATAAAGTGAATACCACAGTAGAGTCATGTGAATTTTTTGGTTTTCTAGTGCATACAAAAGTTGTTTATACTATACTATAGTCTGTTAAGTGTGACATAGCATTATATCTTTAAAAGTATATTTAGTTTAATTAGATAATACTTTACCGTTGAAAAATATTAACCATCACATGAGTGTTCAGCAAGTCATAACTTTTTGCTGGTGGAGGGTCATGCCTCAATTATTTTTTAAGGAGTAGTTTGATTTATTTATTTTTGGGTGTGATGAGTCTTTCTTGCTGCATGGGCTTTTCTCTAGTTTGGGAGAGTGGGGGCTACTCTCTAGTTGTGTTACACAGACTTCTCATTGTAGTGGCTTTTCTTTTTGTGGAGCACGGGCACTAGGTGTGTCGGCTCCAGTGGTTATGGCACGTGGGTTCAGTAGTTTCAGTTCCTGGACTCGAGAGCACAGGCTCAATAGTCGTGGTTCACAGGCTTAGTTTGCTCTGTGTGACTTGTGGCATCTTTCCGGATCAGGGATGAACCCGTGTCTCCTGCTTTGGCAGGCAGATTCTTTACCACTGAGCCATCAGGGAAGCCCATGCCTCGAGGTTGCTGACTGATCCGAATAGTGGTTGCTGAAGGTTGGGGTGGCCGTGGCAGTTTCTTAAAATAAGACAGAAATGAAGTTTGCTGCATCAGTAGGCCTTTGCTTTCACAAACAATTTCTGTGTAGCATGCAGTGATGCCATTTGATAGCATTTTACCCACAATAGGACTTCTTTCAAAATTAGAGTCAATTCTTTCAAAACCTTGCCACTGCATATTCACAGCATCTTTACCATCAGTAGATGCCATCTCAAGAAACCGCTTTGCTCATCCATAAGAAGGCACTCCTCATTAGTTAAAGTTTTATCTTGAAACTCCATCAATTCAGTCACATTTTTAAGTTCCATTTCTAATACTAGTTCTCTTGCTGTTTCTACCACATCTGCAGTTATTTCCTCCACTGAAGTTTTGAACCCCTCCAAGTCATTCAAGAGGACTGGAATCAACTTCGTCCAATTCCTGTTAATGTTGCTATTTTGATCTCTTACCATGAATCCTTAATGTTCTTAATGGCATCCAGGATGGTGAATCCTTTCCAGAAGGCTTTCAATTTACTTTGTCCAGATCCAGCAGAGGAATCACTATCTATGACAGCTATAGCTTTACAAATTGTATTTGTTAAAAAATAAAAGACTTGAAAGTTGAAACGACTCCTTGATCAGTGGGCTGAAGAATGGATGTTGTGTTAGTGGGCATGAAAAGAACATGAATCTCATGTATCTCCACTAGAGAGCTTGGATGACTGGGTGTATTATCAGTGAGCAGTGATATTTTGAAAGGAATCTTTTTTTTTTTCTGAGCAGTAGGTCTTAACAGTGGGCTTAAAATGTTTAGTAAATCATCTTGTCAACAGATGTGCTGCTCTCCAGGCTTTGTTGTTCTGTTTATAGAGGACAGACAGAGTAGATTTAGCATAATTTTTAAGGGCCCTAGGGTTTTCAGAATGGTAAATGAGCATTGGCTTCAACTTAAAGTCACCAGCTACATTAGCCTGTGATAAAGTCAACCTGTCCTTTGAAGCTTTGAAGCTAAGTACTGACTTCTTTTCTCTAACTGGCAGTCCTAGATGGCATCTTCTTCCAGTATAAGAATTTTGTCTACACTAAAAATCTGTTGTTTAGTGTAGCCATGTTTATTACTGATCTTAGCTAGATCTTCTGGACAACTTGCTGCAGCTTCTGCATCAGCACTTGCTGCTTCACCATGCACTGATATGTTTCTTTCCTGAAACTTCATGAACCAGCCTCTGCTCACCTCAAACTTTTCTTCTGCAGCTTCCTCACCTCTCCCAGCCTTCAGAGAATTGCAGAGCGCTGGGCCTTGCCCTGGATTAGGCTTCAACTGGAGAGAATGTTGTGGCCATTTTAATCTTGTATGCAGACCACTCAAGCTTTCTCCATATCAGCAATAAGGCTGTTTTGCTGTCCTGTCATTCATTCCTTTACTGGAGTAGCACTTTTAATTTCCTTCTAGAACTTTGCATTTGTAACTTTGCATCAGTAACTTGGTTAACTGATGTAAGAGGCTAAGCTCTGGGCCTGTGTCAGCTCTCCGTGTGTCTGCCTCACTCGGCTTAATCATTTCTGGCTTTTGATTTTAAGTGAAAGCATATGACTCCTCCTTTCACTTGAACACGTGTAGGCCTTTGTAGGGTTATTAACTGGCCTAACTTTAAGATTGTTGTGTCTTGGCAAACAGGCCTGAGGAGAGGGGGCAAGATAGAGGAAACACAGGTCTGTGGAGGAGTCAGAACACACACATTTATTAACTTTGCTCTCTTACATGGGTGCCATACATGGTGCCCCAAACAGTTGCAATAGTGACATCAAAGATCACAGATCAATGTAACAGATATACTAATCACAAGGAATTTTGAAATATATGAAGAATTACCAGAGTGTGACAGAGAAGTGAGAGCAAATGCTATTGGAGAAACGGCAGTAAGAGACTTGTTCAATGTAGGGTTACCGCAACCTTCAATTTGTAAAAAATGTTGTCTGTAAACTGCAATAAAGTGAAGCGCAGTAAAATGAGGCATGCCTATATGTTCAGTCACTAAGGTGTGTCCGATTCTCTGCAACCCCATGGACTGCAGCACACCAGGCTTCCCTGTCCTTCACTATCTCCCAGATTTGCTCAAACTCTGTCCATTGAGTCGCCAATGCCATCCAACCATCTTATCTGTTGCTCCTTTCTCCTTCTGCCCTCAATCTTTCCCAGCATCAGGGTCTTTTCCAATGAGTTGGCTCTTGCCATCAGAGGGCCAAAGTACTGGAGGTTCAGCATCAGTCCTTCCAATGAATATTCAGGGTTGATTTCCTTTAGGATTGACTGGTTTGATCTCCCTGCAGTCGAAGGGACTCTCAAGAGTCTTCTCCAGCATGGCAGTTTGAAAGCAACAATTCTTTGGTGCTCAGCCTTCTTTATGGTCCTGCTCTCACATTCTTACATGACTTCTATACTTCTGTCATTCCCAGAATTGTGCCTGTGCTTCTTTGCAGTCAATCTTTCCCCATTCATTGACAAACATTCAAGTTATTCCCACTTTTTGACTATTATGAGTAATGCCTATAACTTACTACCAAATTTTGGTGATTTTGAATAGATTTGCTAGGAACATTTGCATACAGGTTTTTGTGTGAATATCTGGTTTTCCTTTTTACTTGGTAAATATCTAGGAGTTGGGTTACTGTGTCATATGATTACTAAGCATTTAACTGATAATTAAGAAGCTGAAAACTCATTTCCGAAATAGTCATACAATTTTTTTTGAATGTTATTTATTTTTAATTCTGGTAAAAAATAATACAAACTTTACCATCTTAACCATCTTTAAGTGTACAGTTCTGTAGCATTAGCTATATTTACACGAACTATTGTTTTACATTTTTTTGTTTAGGCATAGTCAAGCCTAATCCTAACAAAGCACAATAGAAACTCTTTTAACTGACTTCCGATGAACTAACTTGTTAAATTAAGGATGCTCTTTACTTAGTAAAGTGTACTAGTTGTTGCCCATCACACAATGCTCTTGGTTACTAAATAATTCTCTAGAACAGTGTTTCTCACACTTGTGTTTGACTTGCATTTCTGGTCTCTGGTTCCAATAGGTCTGGAGGTGGCCTGAAAATTTTGCCTTTATAACCATTTCTCAGGGGATGCTGCTGCTGCTGGTCTGGGGACACTGAGAATCACTGATATAAGGATGCCACAGTCTTCTGTCCCTGTCAGTGGAGCTGAATGTTACCAGGAATCAATTGTGTTTGCCATCAAACCTGTTTATTGTACTTGAAATTGTCTTTAGAATTGTAATGATGTAAACCTGTTTATAGGTAATGTACTTGTGACTGTAATTTGAATAAATGTCATATAAATTTATGAAAACATAGTCAGAAAAATAACTCTTATTATGGAAATAAACTGAGTACTTTGGAATTACTTGATATGCATACTCACTAAAAGAGTGCTGCCAAGTCAGGCTTGGTGAGGCAACTCTTTTTTTTTTTTTTTCATTTATTTTTATTAGTTGGAGGCTAATTACTTTACAATATTGTAGTGGTTTTTGCCATACACTGACATGAATCAGCCATGGATTTAAATTCTCACTAATAATATATGAAAAGTTCACATCTGTCAGCCCTGGGTGTTGTCAGGTTTTTTTTTAATATTTATTTATTTATTTGGCTGTGTCAGGTCTCAGCTGCAGCATGTGGGATCTTTCACTGTGACAGGTGGGCTTCTCTCTAGTTGGGGCATGCAGGCTTGGTTGCTCTGCGGCATGTGAGATCTTTGTTCCCTGACCGGGGAGTGAACCCTTGTTGCCTGCACTGGAAGGCAGATTATTAACCACTGGACCCCCACGTGTGCTGTGTGCTGTGTCACATTAGTCGAGTGACCCTATGGACTGTAGCCTGCCAGGCTCCTCTGAAAATAGGATTCTCTAGGCAAGAATACTGAAGGCAATGGCACCCCACTCCAGTGCTCTTGCCTGGAAAATCCCATGGATGGAGGAGCCTGGTAGGCTGCAGTCCATGGGGTCTCTAAGAGTCGGACACGAATGAAGCGACTTAGCAGCAGCAGCAGCAGCAGGCAAGAATACTGGAGCGGGTTGCCATGCCCTCCTCCAGGGGATCTTCCCAACCCATGGATTGAACCCAAGTCTCATGTCTCCTGCATTGCCAGACAGGTTCATTACCACTACTGCCAGGTGGGAAGCCCAGCCCCAGGTTTTTTGGTCATTATTAAAATGTGTAGTGGAATCTCATTATGGTTTTGTTTGCATTTTCCTAAATATTACTGATGTAAATAATTTTTTGACATGCTTACTTGTCATCCATATGTTGCTTTGTTTTTTTATTATTTAATCACCATTTTATTGAGATATAATTGACATGTAATATTATATTGGTTTCAGGTGTATTAACATTATGATTCACTATTCCATATGTCTTTTTTGTTAAAGTATCTGCTCAAATCTTTCACCAAGTTTTTTCTCCAGGGTTTCTGTTTTCTTCTTATCGAGTTTTTAGAATTCTTTATATATTCAGGAAATGAGACTTTAACTAATAGGTGCTACTGAAATATTTCCCAGTCTGTCACTTAACTTTTTATTTTGTCACCATGATCTTTGGAAAACCTCAAGTTTTAAATTTTGATGAAAAAAATGTTTATCATTTTTTTTCTT
This sequence comes from Cervus canadensis, assembly GCF_019320065.1. Classification (NCBI taxonomy): domain Eukaryota; kingdom Metazoa; phylum Chordata; class Mammalia; order Artiodactyla; family Cervidae; genus Cervus; species Cervus canadensis. The sequence continues at coordinate 50,310,286 of NC_057391.1, read as the reverse complement.
TTATGGTTCATTAACTTATTGACTAAGAAATCTGTCTGTGAGATATTTGTATGACCTAAGGGTGTGAAGATTTTATTCTGTATTTTATTGTAATTGTTTTACAGCTTGAGATTTTTCATAGATCTGTAACTCATTTGACTTTTTGTGTTTAGTCTATGTTATTGGTTGAGGGTTTTTTTTTTAATGGACATTCAACTTTTCCATGCTATTTGTTGGAAATATGACACCCTTTCTTTATTGAATTGCCTTTGCAATTTGGTTGAAAATTAACTAGCTATGGGTCTGTTTTTGGATTACGTAGTTCCATTGATCTATGTGTCTGTTCTTTCGGTAATATCACAATCTTAATTGTTTAATTGCTTAATTATTTGTTGTACATCTTGAAACCATGTAGGAAGTATCCGCCACCTCTGTTTTTTTCAATTTTGTTGTTGTTGTACTAGTTTCTTTGTTCATATACATTTTCTACTTAAAAGCTTAGTTCCTAGTAGTGTTAAAAGTTTTTAGTTTTTTATTTTAATAAACTTCATTTGGGGAATAATTTGAGATTTACAGGAAATTTGCAGATGTAATAGAGATTTCCCATAAAACTCTCACTCTGTTTCTCCTGTTGTAACCTCAGAGTGGCACATTTGCTCAGAAACCAACATTGGTACATACTATTAGCTATACTCCAGACTATTTGGATTTCACCAGTTTTTCCACTAATGTCTGTTTGTTTTAAGACTCCTTCCATGATACCACAATACATTTAGCCATGTATCTCTCTTTTTTTAATTTTTATTAGCATATAGTTGATGTACAATGTTGTGTTTGTTTATGCTGTATAGCAAAGTGAATCAGTTATACATATATCCACTCTTTTGTTTACTCTTTTCCAATATAGATCATTACAAAGTATTGAGTAGTATTCCCTGTGCTATACAGTTGGTCTTTATTAGTTACCTGTTTTATATATGGTAGTGTGTATATCTCAATCCCAATCTCCCAATTTATCTCTCCCCTCCTTCCTGCCTAGTAACCATAAGATGGTTTTTTACATCTGTGACTCAATTTCTGGTTTGTAAATAAGTTCTTTTGTACCATTCTTTTAGATTCCACATATAAGAAATATACCATATTTGTCCTTCTGTATCTGACTTACTTCACTCAGTATGACAATATCTAGGTCCCCCCATGTTGCTGCAAATGGCATTATTTCATTCTTTTTTATGGCTGAATATATATATATTCCATTGTTCATATGTACCACATCTTCTTTTTTCTTCCATATCTCTACTTAATTTTATTTATTTTTTAAAAAATTTAATTTATTTTAATTGGAGGCTAATTACTTTACAGTATTGTAGTGGTTTTTGCCATACATTGACATGAATCAGCCATGGGTATACATGTGTTCCCCATCCTGAACCCCCCTCCCACCTCCCTCCCCATCCCATCTCTCAGGGCCATCCCAGTGCACCAGCCCTTAGCACCCTGTCTCATGCATTGAACCTGGACTGGTGATCTGTTTCACATATGATAATATACATGTTTTAATGCTATTCTCTCAAATCATCCCACCCTCGCCTTTTACCACAGAGTCCAAAAGACTGTTCTTTACATCTGTATCTCTTTTGCTGTCTCGCATATAGGGTCATCGTTACCATCTTTCTAAATTCCATATATATGCATTAGTATACTGTATTGGTGTTTTTCTTTCTGACTTACTTCACTCTGTATAATAGGCTCCAGTTTCATCCACCTCATTAGAGCTGATTCAGATGTATTCTTTTTAATGGCTGAGCAATATTCCATTGTGTATATGTACCACAGCGTTCTTATCCATTCATCTGCCGATGGACATCTAGGTTGCTTCCATGTCCTAGCTATTATAAACAGTGCTGTGATGAACATTGGGGTACCTGTGTCTCTTTCAATTTTGGTTTCCTCAGTTTGTATGCCCAGCAGGTACCACATCTTATTTTTCCATTTCTCTGTTGGTAGATACCTAGGTTGCTTCCATGTCCTGGCTAGTGCTGCTGTTAATACAGGGGTGCATATATCTTTTTGAATTATGGTTTTCTCCAGGCATATGCCCAATAGTGGGATTGCTGGATTGCTTAGTAGGTCTATTTTTAGCTTTTTGAGGAAACTTCATAAGGTTCTCCATAGTGGCTGTTCCAGTTTACATGCTTAACAGTGTAGAAAGTTTCCCTTTTCTCTACATCGTCTCCAGTACTTATCGTTTGTGGATTTTTTGATGATGGCCATTCTGGCTAGGGTGAAGTGAAGATACAGTCAAACCTCATTGTTGTTTTGAGTAGCATTTCTCTAATAATTAGAGATGTTGAGCATCTTTTCATGTGTTTTTTTAATGATTTGTATATCTTCTTTGTAGAAATGTCTACTTAGATCTTTCATGCATTTTTTTAATTGAGTTGTTTAGTTTTTTTTGTTATTGAGCTGCATGAACTGTTTATGTGTTTTGGAGATTATTCCCTTCTTGGTCACTTTGTTTGCAAATATTTCTCCCATTCTATGGGTTGTCTTGCAAATAGATGGGGAACAGTGGAAACAGAGACAGACTTTATTTTTTGGGGCTCCAAAATCACTGCAGATGGTGACAGCAGCCATGAAGTAAAAAGAAGATTGCTCCTTCAAAGAAAAGTTATGACCAACTTAGATAGCATTTTAAAAAGCAGAGGCATTACTTTGCCAACAAAGGTCCGTCTAGTCAAAGCTATGGTTTTTCCAGTAGTCATGTATAGATTTGAGAGTTGGACTATAAAGAAAGCTGAGCACAGAAGAATTAATGTTTTTGAACTGTGGTGTTGGAGAAAACTCTTGAGAGGCCCTTGGACTGCAAGGAGATCCAGCCAGTCCATCCTAAAGGAGATCAGTCCTGGGTGTTCATTGGAAGGACTGATGTTGAAGCTGAAACTCCAGTCCTTTGGCCACCTGATGCAAAGAGCTGACTCATTGGAAAAGACCCTGATGCTGGGAAAGATTGAAGGCAGGAGGAGAAGGGGACAACAGAGGATGAGATGGCTGGATGGCATCACCGACTCAATGGACATGAGTTTGAGTAAACTCCGGGAGTTGGTGATGGACAGGGAGGTCTGGTGTGCTGCAGTCCATGGGGTCACAGAGTCGGACATGATTGAGTGACTGAACTGAACTGAACTGAACTGATGGGTTGTCATTCATTTTGTTTATGGTTTCCTTTGATGTGCAAAAGCTTTTTAAGTTTAATTGGATTCTATTAGTTTATTTTAGTTTTTATTTTCACTACTCTAGAAGGTAAATTGAAAAGGTCTTGCTTCAATTTATGTCAAAGAGTATTCTGCCTTTGTTTTCCTCTAAGAGTTTTATAGCATCTAGCCTTACATTTAAGTCTTTAATCCATTTTGAGTTTACTTTTGTATATAGTGTTAGGAAGTGTTCTAATTTCATTCTTTTACATGTAGCTGTCCAGTTTTCCCAGAACCACTTATTGAAGAGACTACCTTTTCTCCATTGTATATTCTTGCCTCCTTTGTCATAGATTAGGTGATCATAGGTGCATGGCTTTATCTCTGAACTTTTTATACTGTTTTATTGATCTATAGTTCTGTTTTTGTGCCAGTACCATGCTGTTTTGATTACTGTAGCTTTGTAGTATAGTTTGATTTCAGGGAACTGATTTCAGCTTCTTGTTTACTGATTCCTCTAGCTCCATTTTTCTTTCTCAAGATTGCTTTGGCTAGTCAAGGTCTTTTGTGTTTCTGTACAAATTGTAAAATTTTTTGTTCGAATTCTATGAAAAATGACATTGATAATTTGATAGGAATTGCATTGAATCTGTAGATAGATTACTTTGGGTTGTATAGTCATTTTGATAATATTGATTCTTCCAGTCCAAGAACATGGTATATCTCTCCAATCTGTTTGTGAATGTTATCATTAATACTAAAAATGTTCCTGTAAGGATAGCTTTATCTGCATCCCAATACCTTTGATATATTGTATTTTCAATTTTATTCAATTCCAAATATTTTCCCATTTTTCTTCTAAGATTTTCTTCAAACCATTGGTTATATGTGTGTCTGTTAGTCACTCACTCATGTCTGACTCTTTGTGACCCCATGGACTGTGGCCCACTAGGCTTCTCTGTCCATGGAATTCTCCAGGAAAGAATACTGGAGTGGGTTGCGATGCCCTTCTCCAGTTGATTTATAGAAGAGTTTTCAGTTCAGTTCAATCACTCAGTCGTGTTCTACTCTTTGCAACCCCATGAACTGCAGTACACCAGGCCTCCCTGTCCATCACCAACTCCCGGAGTTTACTCAAACTCATGTCCATTGAGTTGGTGATGCCATCTAACCATCTCATCCTCTGTCATCCCCTTCTCCTCCTGCCCTCAATCTTTCCCAGCATCAGGGTCTTTTCAAGTGAGTCAGCTCTTAGCATTAGATGGCCAAAGTATTCGAGTTTCAGCTTCAACATCAATCCTGCCAATGAACATTCAGGACTGATCTCCTTTAGGATGGACTGATTGGATCTCCTTGCAGTCCAAGGGCCTCTCAAGAGTCTTCTCCAACACCACAGTTCAAAAACATCAGTTCTTCTGTGCTCAGCTTTCTTTATAGTCCAACTCTCACATCTATACATGACTAGTGGAAAAACCATAGCCTCGACTAGGTGGACCTTTGTTGGCAAAGTAATGCCTCTGCTTTTTAATATGCTGTCTAGTTGGGTCATAATTTTTCTTCCAAGGAGTAAGCGTCTTTTTTGTTGTTGTTGTTCTGACAAAACGTGGTCCACTGGAGAAGGGAATGGCAAACCACTTCAGTATTCCTGCCTTGAGAACCCCATGAACAATATGAAAAGGCAAAAAAATAAGACACTGAAACATGAACTCCCCAGGTGGGTATGTGCCCAATATGCTACTGGAGATCAGTAGAGAAATAACTCCAGAAAGAATGAAGAGATGGAGCCAAAGCAGAAACAACAGCCAGTTGTGGATATGACTGGTGATGGAAGCAAGATTTGATGCTGTAAAGAGCAATATCATATAGGAACCTGGAATATTAGGTCCATGAATCAAGGCAAATTGGAAGTGATCAAACAGGAGATGGCAAGAGTGAACATCAACATTTTAGGAGTCAACGAACTGAAATGGACTGGAATGGGTGAATTTAACTCAGATGGCCATTATATCTACTGTGGGCAAGAATCCCTTAGAAGAAATGGAGTAGCCATCATAGTCAACAAGAGAGTCTGAAATGCAGTACTTGGATGCAGTCTCAAAAACGACAGAATGATCTCTGTTCATTTTCAAGGCAAACCATTCAATATCACAGTAATTCAAGTCTATGCCCCGACCAGTAATGCTGAAGAAGCTGAAGTTGAATGGTTCTATGAAGACCTACAAGACCTTCTAGAATTAACACCCAAAAAAGATGTCCTTTTCACTATAGGGTACTGGAATGCAAAAGTAGGAAGTCAAGAAACACCTGGAGTAATACGCAAATTTGGCCTTGGAGTACAGAATGAAGCAGGACAAAGGCTAATAGAGTTCTGCCAAGAGAATGTGTTGGTCATAGCAAACACCCTCTTCCAACAACACAAGAGAAGACTCTACACATGGACATCACCACATGGTCAACACTGAAATCAAATTGATTATATTCTTTGCAGCCAAAGATGGAGAAGCTCTATACAGTCAGCAAAAACAAGACAGGGAGCTGACTGTGGCTCAGATCATGAACTCCTTATTGCCAGATACAGACTTAAATTGAAGAAAATAGGGAAAACCATTAGACCATTCAGGTATGACCTAAATCAAATCCCTAACAATTATACATTGGAAGTGAGAAATAGATTTAAGGGACTAGATCTGATAGAGTGCCTGAAGAACTAGGGACAAAGGTTTGCAACATTGTACACGAGACAGGAATCAAGACCATTCCCATGAAAAAGAAATGCAAAAAACCAAAGTGGCTGTCTGAGGAGGCCTTAACAAATAGCTGTGAAAAGAAGAGTAGCGAAAAGCAAAGGAGAAAAGGAAAAATATACCCATTTGAATGCAGAGTTCCAAAGAATAGCAAGGAGATATAAGAAAGCCTTCCTCAGGGATCAGTGCAAAGAAATAGAGGAAAACAATAGAATGGGAAAGACTAGAGATCTCAAGAAAGAGATACCAAGGGATCATTTCATGCAACGATGGGCTCAATAAATGACAGAAATGATAGGGACCTAACAGAAGCCGAAGATATTAAGAAGAGGTGGCAAGAATACACAGAACTATACAAAAAAGATCATCACCCAGATAATCACGATGGTGTGATCACCTACCTAGAGCCAGACATTCTGGAATGTGAAGTCAAGTGGGCCTTAGGAAGCATCTCTACAAACAAAGCTAGTGGAGGTTATGGAATTCCAGTTGAGCTATTTCAAATCCTGAAAGATGATGCTGTGAAAGTGCTGCACTCAATATGCTAGCAAATTTGGAAAACCCAGCAGTGGCCACAGGCCTGGAAAAGGTCAGTTTTCATTCCAGTCCCTAAAAAAGGCAATGCTAAAGAATGCTCAAACTACCGCACAATTGCACTCATCTTATACGCTAGCAAAGTAATGCTCAAAATTCTCCAAGCCAGGCTTCAGCAATACGTGAACCGTGAACTTCCAGATGTTCAAGCTGATTTTAGAAAAGGTAGAGGGACCAGAGACCAAATTGCCAACATCTGCTGGATCATAGAAAAAGCAAGAGAGTTCCAGAAAAGCATCTATTTCTGCTTTATTGACTATGCCAAAGCCTTTGACTGTGTGGATCACAATAAACTGTGGAAAATTCTGAAAGAGATGGGAATACCAGATCACCTGACCTGCCTCTTGAGAAATCTTTATGCAGGTCAGGAAGCAAGTTAGAACTGGACATGGAACAGTAGACTGGTTCCAAATAGGAAAAGGAGTACATCAAAGCTGTATATTGTCACCCTGCTTATTTAACTTATGTGCAGAGTACATCATGAGAAACGCTGGACTGGATGAAGCACAAGCTGGAATTAAGATTGCCGGGAGAATTATTAATAACCTCAGATATGCAGATGACACCACCGTATGGCAGAAAGTGAAGAAGAACTAAAGAGCCTCTTGATGAAAGTGAAGGAGGAAAGTGAAAAAGTTGGCTTAAAGCTCAGCATTCAGAAAACTAAGATCATGGCATCCGGTCCCATCACTTCATGGCAAATAGAAGGAGAAACAGTGGAAACAGTGGCAGACTTTATTTTTTGGGGCTCCAAAATCACTGCAGATGTGGACTGCAGCCATGAAATTAAAAAAAAAAAAAAGGAAGAGTTTTAAGTTTTTCCAAATAGAAAATTTTTTTCAGAAATCTTTTTATTTTAATTATGTTATGAAAGCTTATTTTAAATGACTTTAATTCTTTTAAATGTGTTATTTGATTTATGGTCCAGAATATCATTTATCTTGGTGAATGTTTCATGTTTTCTTGTAAAGGATGACATATGCTTTTGTTAGTTGAGTGTTTTATGAAAATTAATTAGTTTAATTTGTTTGACATGTTGTTTAGGTCTTCTAATTCCTCATTGACTTTTGGTCTGATTGTTTTATTGAGTATAGAGAGAAAAATATTGAAATCACCGATCATAATTTTGAATTTTTCTTTATTTTTTCAATTCTGTTCTATTTTGCTTCTTGTATTCTATATGTCCATGTGCACTTAATATTTTTTGGTCTATTCTTAGTGAATGATAATTAGTCATTATGTAATTTTTCTTTTTATCTCGGGAAGTATTCCTGTTCTGAAGTCCAATTTTCTGATATGAGTATTGCTTTCTTGGCTTTCTTTTGATTAGTATTTGTATAGGCTCCTCAGGTTCCAATCTGTTATGCCAGCTACTATAACCACCAAAAGACCCATGAGTTTTTCTTTCACCCATTTACTTCTAATACCTGTACCAAGTCTAATCTGTAATCCAAGCCAAGAACTAGCCAATTCACCCAGGGGAAAAACTGCTTGCCAGCATGACTTATTAGAAGGGGTTCTTCCACCTTTGGAGTATTGTTCAGCCCTTTTTTCTTACACATCACTATGATGTCTTTAACAATACAATTTAAAAAATTTCTTTATTTTTATTTTCTAATTTTTGCATCTGAAACACTGGCCTATTAAATTATATACATAACTTTATAGTTTGTTAATTTAAGGGAAAAAAACCCTCTTCATATATTTACCAAGGATAGGACTTTTTTTTTTTTTTAAGGCTTACTTGATGTTTGTATTTAGAAATATGCCTCAGGGGCTTATAGTCTTGTGTTTTACAGTATTTGAAACTACCTGCCTTCATATTGTGTTGAGAAGAGCTTGAGAGGAGAATAGCATATAGGACACTTTGGCTTCAAAAGTGAACTGTGTTAAACATGAGAATTGCCAAAATTTTAAAAATTAAGACTTGTTTATTATACAAATATTATAGTGAGGATGGGTCAGGATTTCTTAACCATTATTGAGGAAATCATGAAGATGGCAAAGCTGATTCAAGGAAGAATCTGAGGAACTCAAGATTTCTTTCCTTTCCAGTGAAAGGAAAGGTGAAAAGAATTTGCTTACAGCTATAAACTAGTTAATGCCCTGCAGGGCAAGAAAACCGTAACAACTGGGGTTACCTTTATTTCCAGAGAGAAATCTAAAATTAATATCTAATTTTATAGAATCTAGCTCCTGTGCTGTGCTGAGTCACTTCAGTCGTATCTGACTGTTTGTGACCTTATGGACTGTAGCCCGCCAGGCTCCTTGTCCATGGGATTCTCCAGGCAAGAATCCTGGAGTGGGTTGCCATGCTCTCCTCCAAGGGATCTTACCAACACAGGAATCGAACCCGTGTCTCTTACATCTGCCTACAATGGCAGGCAGGTTCTTTACCACTTCCCATCACCACCTGGGAAGACCAAATAGTAAGTCAAGCAAAAATATAATTCCCTATTCAGGAATTAAATAATCTTTGGATAGAGCCATTAATGCTTTAGAGTAACAGGTGAGGACAAAGAGTATCTCCTGTCATATCAGTAAACAAAGGATGTTGAGCTACCAAGCCATCAGCCCCTGTAGCCACCCCGAACCCCCACCCAGTGGTGCACCCTGAGGGGATTCAGGATTGAGAAAAACAGGATACTGGCCCTAGTAGTTAAGGTGCATGCTGTTGTTCAGTCGCCAAGTCGTGTCCAATCCTTTGTGACCCCATGGATTGCCACACGCCAGGCTTCCCTGTCCTTCAGTATCTCCTGGAGTTTGCTCAAACTAATGTCCACTGAGTCGGTGATTCTATCCAACCATCTCATTCTCTGTCACCCCCTTCTCTTCCTGCCCTCAATCTTTCCCAGCATCAGGGTGTTTTCCAGTGAGTTGGCTCTTCCCATCAGGTGGCCAAAGTATTAGAGCTTCAGTTTTAGCTTAATTTCCTTTAGGATGGACTGGTTTGATCACCTTGCAGTCCAAGAGACTCTCAAGAGTCTTCTCCAGCACCACAATTCAAAAGCATCAATTTTTCGATGCTCAGACTTCTTTATGGTCCAATTCTGGAGGCAGAGGGAGGGCAGTAGTGGGGAGCCTACACACATCACCTGGTTAAGGTGCATATCTGAAGAATAATTTCAGTAAATCCAGAATCTTGCATGTTCCCGTACATAGAAAAGTACTAAACTCATTAACTTGAGATGTCTAGTTTTTCTTCAATTAGCAGCAATCTTTTGATGTTAGACAACCTGGGTTTTTTGTTTTGTTTTTGGCCAGAATTCCTATATATCCTGGCTCCTCCTTTACTGGTTGGGAACAGTCCCTCAAAGCTGTTGAGAGGCTATATCCTTGGCTTAAGTTCTCAGTAAGTCTGCTGAATAAAATATATTTCTCAACTTTTAGGTTGTGCTTTTTTTTTTTTCCAATCAACATAGTAAAAATGTATGTACCTATCCATTTGCTTCATTTACAAATATGAAAACATTTTTCTTAATGTAAATATATTGTTATTCAGTCACCCAATCATGTCTGACCCTTTGTAACCCCCGTGGTCTGTAGCACACTGGCCTCCCTGTCCCTCACCATCTCCTGGAGTTTGCCCAAATTCATGTCCTTTGCATTAGTGATGCCATCCAGCCATCTCAAGCTCTAATGCCCTCTTCTGCCCTCAATCTTTCCCAGCATCAGGGACTTTTCCAATGAGTCAGCTGTTCACATCAGATACATCAGATGGCCAAAATACTGGAGGTTCTTCCGCATGCTGCAGGAATGAAGGAATATTTATTCCTTCCAGTGAATATTCAGGGTTGATTTCCTTTAAGATTGACTGATTTGATCTCCTTGCTGTCCAAGGGACTCTCAGGAGTCTTCTCCAGCACTACAGTTCGAAGGCATCAATTCTTTGGCACTCAGCCTTCTTTACAGTCCAGCTCTCCCAACCGTATGTGACCACTGGGAAGACCATAGCCTTGATTACATGGACCTTTGTGGACAAAGTGATGTCTCTGCCTTTCAGTGCACTGTCTAAGTTTGTCATAGCTTTCCTGCCAATAAGCAATCGTCTTCTGATTTCATGGCTGCAGTCATCATCCTCAGTGACTTTAGAGCCCAAGAAAAGGAAATCTGTCACTGCTTCCACCTTTTCCCCTTCTATTTGCCGTGAAGTAATGGGGCTGGATGCCATGATCTTAGTATTTTTAATATTTAATTTTAAGCCTGCCTTTTCACCCTCCTCCTTGACCCTCATCAAGAGGCTCTTTAGTTCCTCTTCACTTTCTGCCATTAAAGTGGTATCATCTGCCTATCTGATGTTGTTGATGTTTCTCCTGCCTATCTTGATTCCAGCTTGTAACTCATCCAGCCCAGCATTTTACATGATGTGCTCAGAATATAAGTTAAATAAACAGGGTGACAGCAGACAGGCCTGTCATACTTCTTTCTCAATTCTGAACGAATCAGTTGTTCCATACAGGGTTCTAACTGTTGCTTCTTGACCCACGTACAGGTTTCTCAGGAGGCAGGTAAGATGGTCTGGTATTCTCATCTCTAAGAACTTTTTATGATTCACACAGTCAAAGGCTTTAGTGTAGTCGATGAAACAGAGCTAGATGTTTTTCTGGAATTCCTGCAATCTGATCTCTGGTTCCTCTGCCTTTTCAGAACCAAGCTTGGACATCTGGAAGCTTTGTTTGCATAATGCTGAAGCCTTGCATGCAAGATTTTAAGCATGACCTTACTAGCATGGGAAATGAGTGCAACTGTCTGATGGTTAGCACATTCTTTAGTACTACCCTTCTTGGGAACTAAGATGACACTTGACCTTCTCCAGTCCTGTGGTCACTGCTGGGCCTTCCAGATATGCTGACATATTGAGTGTCACACTTTGATAGCATCATCTTTTAGGGTCCACTGGAATTCCGTCACATCCAGTAGCTTTATTTCCAGCAGTGCTTCCTAAGGCCCACCTGGCTTCGGACTCCAGAATGTTTGGCTCTGGGTGACTGACCATACCATTGTGGTTATCTGGTTCATTAAGATTTTTTTGTACCATTCTTCCATGTATTCTTTCCATCTCTTCTTGATCACTTCAGCTTGTACTAGGTCTCTACTGTTTCTGTGCTTTATTGTGCCCATCTTTGGGCAAAATGTTCCCTTGATATTTCCAATTTTCCTGAAGAGATCTGTAGTCTTTCCTCTTCTGTTGTTTTCCTCTATTTTTAAGCATTGTTCATGAAGAAGGCCTTCTTGTCTCCCCTTGCTATTCTTTGGAACTCTGCCTTTAGTTGGGTGTACCTTTTCCTTTCTCCCTTGCTTTTTGCTTCTTTTCTTTCTTCAGCTATTTGTAAAGCCTCCTCAGATACCCACTTTGCCTTTTTGCTTTTCTTTTTCTTTAGGATGGTTTTGTTTGCTGCCTCCTGTAATATTATGGACCTCCATCCATAGTTCTTCAGGCACACTGTTTACTAGATCTAATCTATTGGATCTATTCATCACCTTCATTACATATTCATAAGAGATTTGATTTAAGTCATACCTGACTGGCCTAGTGGTTTTCTCTGCTTTCTTTAGTTTAAGTCAGAATTTTGCTATGAGAAGCTGATGATCTCAGCCATAGTCAGCTCCAGGTCTTGTTTTTGCTGACTGTATATAGTTTCTCCATCTTTGGCTACAAAGAATGCAATCAATGTGTAAAATCGTCTCTTGTATTGTTGAAAAAGGGTGTTTGCTATGACCAGTGCATTCTCTTGGCAGAATTCAGTTAGCCTTTACCCTGCTTCATTTTGTATTCCAAGGCCAAACTTGCCTGTTACTCCAGGTATCTTTTGCTTTTATTTTCCAATCTGCAGTGATGAACAAAACATCTTTTTCTGGTGTTAGTTCTAGGAGGTTTTGCAGGTCTTCATAGTACTGATCAGCTTATTTGGCATCAGTGATAGGGGCATAGACTTGCATTACTGTGAGTGGCTTGCCTTGAAAACGAACTGAGATCATTCTGTCATTTTTGAGGTTGCACCCAAGTGCTTCATTTCAAACTCTTTTGAGTTTGAAACTTTATTGATTATGAGGGCTACTCCATTTTCTCTATGGGATTCTTGCCCACAGTGGTACATAGATATAATGGTCAGCTGAACTAAATTTACCCGTTCCCATCCATTTTAGCTCACTGATTCCTAAGATGTCAATGTTTATTCTTACCATCTCCTGCTTGAACACGTCCAATTTACCTTGATTCATGAAGCTAACATTGCAGGTTCCTTTGAAATACTGTTCTTTGTAGCATCAGATTTTACTTTCATCAGCAGACATATCCACAATTGAATGTTGATTCTGCTTTGGTCCCCCACTTCATTCTTTCTGGGGCTATTAGTAGTTGTTCTCTGCTCTTCCCCAGTAGCATATTGGACACCTTTCAACCTGAGGGACTTATCTTTCAGTGTTGTATCTTTTTGTCTTTTATACACAGTTCATGAGGTTCTTACGGCAAGTATACTGGGGTGGTTTGCCATTGCCTCCTCCAGTGGATCATGTTTTGTCAGCATTCTCTACTATGGCCTGTCTGTCTTGGGTGGCCCTACACCACATGGCTCATAACTTTATTGAGCTACACAAGCCCCTTCACCATGATGAGGCAGTAATCCATGAAGGGGGTAACTCTATTAACATGTAGCAAACTTCTCAGGAATCTTAAACTTGTGTACCGAAAAGCAGAAAATGTGCTATAAGAATTGAGAGATAATTTAGAGGCATTTCTTTTCTACGATCTTTACTAATAACTTTAGCTGGCCTTGCAGGAAGTACCCATGGCGTTAGGGAAATGAAGTTTGTTATTTACTTTATTGTTAAACCCTCACATTGTGTAACTCTTGAAAAATACACATATCCTTATGCAGGAATAATCTTACCAGAAGGGGTAAGCCCCTTTTATCTTCTGAATATTCTACCCAAATGCAAAGATGGGGTTGTGATTATGATAGATGTAATTTCTGTGCATAAGGGATAAATTATGTGAGCCAAGTTAAATAATGTATAATTTGGCTGCTACAAATAAAAGTAACATTATGCCTACTTTGACCATTTTCAAGTAGACTTATAAGAAAAGGAAACATTGTCCACAAGAAAGATACAAAAGAAGTAACTCTGTCAGGATATTTTTAATTTTAGAGAACTAATGTCCTGAAGAAAGTTATATGAAGAGAGATGTAACACAATCATTGGAGCTAGGAATGATTTCCACATTTGTCAGTCACTGGCTGAATCATTTAAATTCTTAGCCCAGCTTTTATGCCTAAGAGTGAACATTAATTAGAAAAATGAATGTTATTACAAAGCCACATGAATAACTAATGCCTGGCATAGATCTGCTAAAGTAATTTCAGCCAAAGATTTGTGTTGGGTTATCAGTCAGTGAATTAAGCCAAAAATCAAAGCAAAGTTGTCCCTTTATAGCTTCAGAAAGACTTAATGACTTCAGTTCTTTTGAGTTTAGAGGTACACTAGGAATTCTTTTTTAAATGGTTAAGAAAGTTATTGTGTGTGTGTTGGAAAACTTGCTTTGAACAGGTTGAATGACCTCTGAGTTATTTGCATATTGTCTTCAGCATTACAAAAGTGCTGGTGTTCCTGAATATTAGAGGTCCTAAAACAATAGACCTTTAAAGATATTTGTGTCACAGAATGGGAAAAAGAAAAATAGAACCCTTTTAAGTCAAATGAAATGCAAATTCCCCAAAAGATATTAGTATATGGGTTTAAGTCCTCAGATAGTCAAAATAACTGAAAAGCAGAAGAAAACTGTGATATCTATATAATGAAGTAATTTTGTAATATTTTTGCATGTTGAAAATAAGGACGGTCTTTGACCTAGGAATTTGTGGGAATTGGTATGGCTGACTGCATACAGGCAGTCTTCATGCCTATTATACTTTATACCTCTGCTCTTCCTTCTAAGAACTACAGGTTGGGAAATTTGATTCATCCACAGATGATGAGATGATATGGATTCATGCTAATCAGATTCACAGGGTACTTTCTTATCTATCAGATTATCAATTGCTTTTCATGTATAATATAAGGCATTTCTGGCCTAAGTTGAGAGACTAGCTACTCCATTAAATGCTGATGTTCTCTCATTCTAAGCTACTTCTCTCAACTCATAAAAAAAAATTTGTTATTAACCTTTCTCATTAATAGGACTTCCCTGGTGGCTCAGATGGTATAGCATCTGTCTACAATGCGGGAGACCCGGGTTCGATCCCTGGGTCGGGAAGATCCCCTGGAGAAGAAAATGGCAATCCACTCCAGTACTATTTCCTGGAAAATCCCATGGACAGAGGAGCCTGGTAGGCTACAGTCCATGGGTTCGTAAAGAGTCGGACACAACTGAACGACTTCACTTTCACTTTCTCATTAATATAAGTGCAAAAAATGCTAAATGAAATGCAAGAAAGAGAAAGCAACAATGTGTGTTTTTAATCTCCGAGAACCAAAGAGATTTTATTCCAGGAAAGAAATCAAGATTCAATATTCGGAAACTTTTTACCTGTGATACATTATATAAATAAATCATATAAAAATCATAGTCATCTCAACAGATGCCAAAAGGGCATTTAATAAAACTCAAACCATTCATATTCTCTAAAATAATAACAGAAGCAGAAGATATTGAGAAGATGTGGCAAGAATACACAGAAGAACTGTATAAAAAAGATCTTCATGACCCAGATAATCACAATGGTGTGATCACTCACACTCAGCTAGAGCCAGACATCCTGGAATGTGAAGTCAAGCGGGCCTTAGGAAGCATCACTATGAACAAAGCTAGTGGAGGTGATAGAATTCCAGTTGCGCTATTTCAAATCCTGAAAGATGATGCTGTGAAAGTGCTGTACTCAATATGTCAGCAAATATGGAAAACTCAGCAGTGGCCACAGGACTGGAAAAGGTCAGTTTTCATTCCAATCCCTAAGAAAGGCAATGCCAAAGAATGCTCAAACTACCGCACAATTGCACTCATCTTACACGCTAGCAAAGTAATGCTCAAAATTCTCCAAGCCAGGCTTCAGCAATACATGAACCGTGAACTTCCAGATGTTCAAGCTGGTTTTAGATAAGGCAGAGGAACCAGAGATCAAATTGCCAACATCCGCTGGATCATCAAAAAAGCAAGAGCGTTCCAGAAAAGTATCTATTTCTGCTTTATTGACTATGCCAAAGCCTTTGACTGTGTGGATCACAATGAACTGTGGAAAATTCTGAAAGAGATGGGAATACCAGACCACCTGACCTGCCTCTTGAGAAACGTGTATGCAGGTCAGGAAGCAACAGTTCGAACTGGACATGGAACAACAGACTGGTTCCAAATAGGAAAAGGAGTATGTCAAGGCTGTATATTGTCACCCTGCTTCTTTAACTTATATGCAGAGTATATAGTGAGAAACGCTAGACTGGATGAAGCACAAGCTGGAATCAAGATTGCTGGGAGAAATATCCATAACCTCAGATATGCAGATGACACCACCCTTATGGCAGAAAGCGAAGAAGAACTGAAGAGCCTCTTGATGAAAGTGAAAGAGGAGAGTGAAAAAGTTGGCTTAAAGCTCAACATTCAGAAAACTTAGATCATGGCATCCAGTCCCATCACTTCATGGCAAATAGAAGGAGAAACAGTGGAAACAGTGGCAGACTTTATTTTTTTGGGCTCCAAAATCACTGCAGATGGTGACTGCAGCCATAAAATTAAAAGATGCATACTCCTTGGAAGGAAAGTTATGACCAACCTAGACAGAATATTAAAAAGCAGAGACAATACTTTGCCAACAAAGGTCCATCTAGTCAAGGCTATGGTTTTTCCAGTGGTCATGTATGGATGTGAGTTGGACTGTAAAGAAAGCTGAGCACTGAAGAATTGATGCTTTTGAACTGTGGTGTTGGAGAAGACTCTTGAGAGTCCTTTGGACTGCAAGGAGATCCAACCAGTCCGTCCTAAAGGAGATCAGTCCTGAATATTCATTGGAAGGAGTGATGTTGAAGCTGAAACTTCAACACTTTGGCCACTTGATGTGAAGAGCTGACTCATTTGAAAAGACCCTGATGCTGGGCAAGACTGAGGGCAGGAGGAGAAGGGGACAACAGAGGATGAGATGGTTGGATGGCATTACTGACTCAATGGACATGGGTTTTTGTGGACTCTGGGAGTTGGTGATAGACAGGGAGGCTTGGTATGCTGTGGTTCATGGAGTTGCAAAGAGTTGGACATGACTGAGCGACTGAACTGAACTGATATAGTCACTTCCTTAATAAGGTAGTATGTATTTCAAACCACCAGTAGATATTAGATTTTAAGTGAAAATAGAAAAAGAATATTTATTAAAAGTGGATGTAATATTATGGTATTACCACTTAATATTGCTTTGGAAGTTCTGGTTACTGCAATAAAGATGAACCAGAAATAGGTAAACTCTCATTATTCGCAAATTATATTATTTTACATCAAGAAACTTCATTTGAATTTCCAAAACCATCAGAATTAATATGATTTTATTAAAGCACTGGATATAAGAAAAATGTATATTGGAAAGTGGGAGAAATATCACAAGCTGATACTTGAAGGGTAGTTTAGAGTTACCAAGATGAAGTGGGACAGAAAGGAACTGAATTCCTAGGCAAGACCCAGGGGCAAGAGGAGGCATCTGCTGGCTGAGGGAGTCAAGGAAGTTCACTGTTCATTTTCGTAGGAGTTGGTGCGATTCCAGACAAAACTTCAGTGGAATGTTCTGGAACTTCACAAGTTGTTTTAGAGTTCTTTCTGGATAAGGAATGTGCCACTGTTATGACTAGTGAAGGGAATAAACAAGTTTGAGAACTGAATGTGGAATATGAACCAATTTGTGTAAAAATTGGGAATGGGGAACTAGATATTATATATGTTTTTATAAATCTATACATGGACAGTTTCTGGAATAATGCACACACAAAAAGATGTCAACAATGGCTGCCAAAGAGCAGAACTGAGAGTTTTAAAGGAACATGATGGAGGGGGGCTTTTTTATTTGCTTTATACTCTTCAATATTATTTGCATTTTTCTATGACTGTGTTGTAATTTTTTTATAGCACTGTTTTGAAACAGAGACAATTAGCAAATAATCCCCAATGAAAATATTTCTAGAAGAAAAACAACAAAATATGTTTGAAAACCATCTGTTACCTTTCCAGCGCCGGCCCGGACACAGCAGCCGTCGCGATGTTGATGCCCGAAAAGAACCGGATTGCCATTTACGAACTCCTTTTTAAGGAGGGGGTGATGGTGGCCGAGAAGGATGTCCACATGCCCAAGCACCCGGAGCTGGCAGACAATAATGTGCCCAATCTTCATGTCATGAAAGCCGTGCAGTCTCTCAAGTCACGAGGCTACGTGAAGGAACAGTTTGCCTGGAGACACTTCTACTGGTACCTCACCAACGAGGGCATCCAGTATCTCCGCGATTACCTCCACCTGCCCCCTGAGATTGTGCCCGCCACCCTGCGCCACAGCCGTCCTGAGACTGGCCGACCACGGCCCAAAGGTCTGGAGGGAGAGCGACCTGCAAGACTCACGCGAGGGGAAGCCGACCGAGACACCTACAGACGAAGTGCCGTGCCCCCTGGTGCCGACAAGAAAGCCGAGGCTGGGGCTGGGTCAGCAACTGAGTTCCAGTTTAGAGGCGGATTTGGTCGTGGACGTGGTCAGCCACCTCAGTAAAGTTGTAAGAGGTTGTTTTGTGTTGAATAAACCTGTAAAGAGAAGAAACTACAAAAAAAAAAGAAAACCATCTGTTAAGTTTGGTCCTACTAGAATTAAAGAATATTATAATATAACTTGCAGTTATAAACATGCCTAAATACTGGGCCAAGAAGAAATAATCAGTGGCACAAGGTAGCTCAGAAATAAACTTGAATACAATGTGAAAGCAATAAAGGACATATCATTAATCAACAGGAAAAGTAATTCAGTGAATTATTTTGGAGCAGTTGTTTAGCAGTTTGGAAAAAAAATCATAATATAGATTTTTACGTCTTAAAAAATATCAAAATAAATTCCAGATGGTTTGAGTCAAATTTATATGAGCAATTTAAAACAAGAAGAACAGAAGTGAATATTTATCAAACTTTTGGAAGGAGATAGCTGAAAAGCAATAGAAAAATTTGGGAATTATTTAACTATTTAACTATTATCTAAAACAGTATGGTTCTGGCATAAAAAACTCAAGATGGTTAAACATTTAAATGTTTAAGACCTGAAACCATAAAACTCCTAGAAGAAAACATAGGGGGAAATCTCCATGATACTGGTCTTGGGAATGAATTTTTTTTTTTTTATGACACTAAAAGCATTGGAAACAAAATAATAAGTGAATGAAAATATATCAAACTAAAAAGCCTCAGCATAGCAAAATAATCAACAAGATGAAAAGGCAACTTGCAGAATGGTAGAAATTATTTTCAAACCATATATTCAAGATATATAAGGAACCCATATATAAATAGCAAAAAGTCAAATAATCTGATTTTTAAATGGCAAAGGACTTCAGTAGACATAGAAACAGACAGTAGGTACATGAAAATGTGTTCAACATCAGTAATCATCAGGAAAATGAAAATCAGAACCATAATAGGATATCCCCTGCTAGGATGGCTTTTATCAAAAAGGCAAGAAATAATAAGTGGTGGCAAGGATGTGGAGAAAAGGGAACTCTTATGCACTGTTGGTAAAAATGTAAATTGGTACAGCCATTATGAAAAACAGTGTGGCTATTAATAAAAAATTAAAGCTAGCACTACTATATGTTTTAGAAATCTGACTTCTAGATGTACATCCAAAGGAAATGAAATCACTGTCTCAGAGATATCTTCACTCCCATGTTCACTTATTTACAGCTTTATTTACAATACCCAAGGTATGGAAACAACCTAAGTATCCATCGGTGGTTGAATAGAGAAACAAAATGTGGCATATATGTATTATTTGGCAGTAAGAAAGTAGGAAATAGTGCCATTTTCAACAACAAGAATGAAACCTTAAGGCATTATGCTAAGTGAAATGTCAGAGAAAGACAAATGCCATATGATCTCATTTATACATGCAGCTGAACTCTATGGAGAGTAGCTTGTTAGCTAAACCAGGGATTGAGGGATGGGGGAAATGGGGAGATGTTAGTCAAAGGGTACAAACTTTTAGTTATAAGATGAATATGTCCTGGATTTATAATATACAGCGTGGTGACTGTAGTTCAAAATATTGCATTGAATTCTTCAAAGTTGTTAAGAGGGTTGTTGTTTAGTTGCTAAGTCCTATCTGACTCTTTTGCGACCCCATGGACTGTAACCCGTCAGGCTCCTTCTGTCCATGGCATTTCCCAGGCAAGAATACTGGAGTGGGTAGCCATTTCCTTCTCCAGGGGACCTTCTTGACCTGAGGATTGGACCTGCATCTCCTGCATTGGCAGGCAGATTCTTTACCTTGTGAAGACAGTACGAACACACGAAAAATGGCAACTGTGAGGTGATGGATGTATTCTTTTTTTTTTTTAAAGTTAATAATAGTAGAAACTGTTTGGTGAGAGAGGAGGGTGAAGAGATTTATGGGAAATATCTACTTTCCACTCAATTTTCCTAGAAACTTAAAGTGACTTAAAAAATATAAGATCTATTAATTAAAATAATTATCTATATAATTTCAACCATGTTAGATTTCTTGCTCTTGCCTTGAGAACCCCATGAACAGTATGAAAAGGCAAAAGGATAGGACACTGAAAGATGAACTCCCCAGGTCAGTAGGTGTCCAATATGCTACTGGAGATTACTGGAGAAATAATTCCAGAAAGAATGAAGGTATGGAGCCAAAGCAAAAACAACACCCATAGGAACCTGGAATGTTAGGTCCATGAATCAAGGCAAATTGAAAGTGGTCAAACAGGAGATGACAAGAGTGAACATTGACATTCTAGGAATCATTGAAATAAGATGGGCTGGAATGGGTGAATTTAACTCAGATGACCATTATATCTACTACTGTGGGCAGGAATTCCTTAGAAGAAAGGGAGTAGCCATCATAGTCGACAAAAGAGTCTGAAATGCAGTACTTGGATGCAATCTCAAAAACGATAGAATGATCTCTGTTTGTTTCCAGGGCAAACCATTCAATATCACGGTAATTCAAGTCTATGCCCCAACCAGTAATGCTGAAGAAGCTGAAGTTGAACAGTTCTATGAAGACCTACAACACCTTCTAGAACTAACACCCAAAAAACATTGTTTTCATTATAGAGGACTGGAATGCAAAAGTAGGAAGTCAAGAAACACCTGGAGTAACAGGCAACTTTGGCCTTGGAGTACAGAATGAAGCAGGGCAAAGGCTAACAGAGTTCTGCCAAGAGAACGCACTGGTCATAGCAAACACCCTCTTCCAACAACACAAGAGAAGACTCTACACATGGACATCACCAGATGGTCGACACCAAAATCAGATTGATTATATTCTTTGCAGCCAAAGATGGAGAAGCTCTATACAGTCAGCAAAAACAAGACAGGGAGCTGACTGTGGCTCGGATCATGAACTCCTTATTGCCAAATTCAGGCTGAAATTGAAGAAAGTGGAGAAAACCACTAGACCATTTAGGTATGAGTTAAATCAAATCACTTATGACTACACAGTGGAAGTGGGAAATAGATTTAAGGGACTAGATCTGATAGACAGAGTGCCTGATGAGCTATGGATGGAGGTTCACGACATTGTACAGGAGACAGGAATCAAGACCCTCCCCAAGAAAAAGAAATGCAAAAAAGCAAAATGGCTGTCTCAGGAGGCCTTACAAATAGCTGTGAAAAGAAGAGAAGTGAAAAGCAAAGGAGAAAAGGAAAGATATACCCATTTGAATGCAGAGTTTCCAAAGAATGGCAAGGAGAGATAAGAAAGCCTTCCTCAGTGATCAGTGCAAAGAAATAGAGGAAAACAATAGAATGGGAAAGACTAGAGATCTCTTCAAGAAAATTAGAGATACCAAGGGAACATTTCATGAAGATGGGCTCAATAAAGGACAGAATGGTAGGGACCTAACAGAAGCAGAAGATATTAAGAAGAGGTGGCAAGAATACACAGAAGAACTGTATAAAAAAGATCTTCATGACCCAGATAATCACGATGGTGTGATCATTCATCTAGAACCAGACATCCTGGAATGTGAAGTCAAGTGGGCCTTAGGAAGTGTCACTACGAACAAAGCTAGTGGAGGTGATAGAATTCCAGTTGAGCTATTTCAAATCCTGAAAGATGACGTTGTGACAGTGCTATACTCAATATGTCAGCAAATATGGAAAACTCAGCAGTGGCCACAGGACTGGAAAAGGTCAGTTTTCATTCCAATCCCTAAGAAAGGCAATGCCAAAGAAGGCTCAAACTACCGCACAATTGCACTCATCTTACACGCTAGCAAAGTAATGCTCAAAGTTCTCCAAGCCAGGCTTCAGCAATACGTGAACCGTGAACTTCCAGATGTTCAAGCTGGTTTTAGAAAAGGCAGAGGAACCAGATATCAAATTGCCAACATCCACTGGATCATCGAAAAAGCAAGAGCGTTCCAGAAAAACATCTATTTCTGCTTTATTGACTATGCCAAAGCCTTTGACTGTGTGGATCACAATGAACTGTGGAAAATTCTGAAAGAGATGGGAATACCAGACCACCTGACCTGCCTCTTGAGAAACGTGTATGCAGGTCAGGAAGCAACAGTTCGAACTGGACATGGAACAACAGACTGGTTCCAAATAGGAAAAGGAGTATGTCAAGGCTGTATATTGTCACCCTGCTTCTTTAACTTATATGCAGAGTATATAGTGAGAAACGCTAGACTGGATGAAGCACAAGCTGGAATCAAGATTGCTGGGGGAAATATCAATAACCTCAGATATGCAGATGACACCACCGTTATGGCAGAAAGTGAAGAAGAACTGAAGAGCCTCTTGATGAAAGTGAAAGAGGAGAGTGAAAAAGTTGGCTTAAAGCTCAACATTCAGAAAACTAAGATCATGGCATCTGGTCCCATCACTTCGTGGCAGATAGATGGGGAAACAGTGGCAGACTTTATTTTTTGGGGCTCCAAAATCACTGCAGATGGTGATTGAGCCATGAAATTAAAAGATGCTTACTCCTTGGAAGGAAAGTTATGACCAACCTAGACAGCATATTAAAAAGCAGAGACATTACTTTGTCAACAAAGATCCGTCTAGTCAAGGCTATGGTTTTTCCAGTGGTCATGTATGGATGTGAGAGATGGACTATAAAGAAAGCTGAGCACTGAAGGATTGATGCTTTTGAACTGTGGTGTTGGAGAAGATTCTTGAGAGTCCCTTGGACTGCAAAGAGATCCAACCAGTCCATCCTAAAGGAGATGAGTCCTGGGTGTTCATTGGAAGGACTGATGCTGAAGCTGAAACTCCAGGACTTTGGCCACCTGATGTGAGGAGATGACTCATTGGAAAAGACCCTGATGCTGGGAAAGATTGAGGGCAGGAGGAGAAAGGGACGACAGAGGATGAGATGGTTGGATGGCATCATCAACTCAATGGACATGGGTTTGGGTGGACTCTGGGAGTTGGTGATGGACAGGGAGGCCTGGCATGCTGCGGTTCATGGGGTCTCAAAGAGTTGGACATGACTGAGTGAGTTAACTGAACTGAACTGAGATTTGTTGAGACTTGCTTTATAGTTATGTGTTAGTTGCTCAATCGTGTTAGTTGCTCAGACTCCAGAGTCTGTCCATGGAATTCCCTAGGCTAGAATCCTGGAATGGGTTGCCATTCCCTTCTCCAGGGGATCTTCCTGACCCAGGGATCAAACCCGGGTCTCCTGAATTGCCGGCAGATTCTTTGCTGTCTGAGCTACAGTATAGCCTAATTTTAAAGTAATATTTTGTGTGTGTTTGGAAAAAGTGTGTGTGTTTTACATTAATCCTTTCTTTAGGTCAATTTTCTTAATTTTGGGGCTTCCCTGGTGACTCAGATGGTAAAGAATCTGTCTGCAATGCACAAGACCTGGGTTCAGTCCCTGGGTTGGGAAGATCCCCTGGAGAAGGGAATGGCTACCCACTTCAGTATTCTTGCCTGGGAAACCCTGTGGACAAACAAGCCTGGCAGTCTACAGTTCATGGGGTTGCGCAGAGTTGAATACAACCGAGCAACTAACACCTTCACTTTTCTTAATTTTATTCATGTCTTCTGTATATCAATGCTTATTTTGTGTGTGCCTATTTGGCAAATATTTGTTTAAAAATTTTGAGACTGTTCTATATAGGATTATACAAATTTAAAATATTTATATTGTCCTGGCCAGTTGCACCTTTTTCATTCTGAAATGATCTTTTTGTCTCTTGTAATGTTTTCGGTATTGGCATTTTATTTGTTTGATATCAACATAGCAAAAAGCTGAACAGATTTTTTAAAAACTATAGTTGATTTAGAATGCTGTGCTAATTTCTGCTGTACAACAAAGTTACTCAGTTATACACATATATATACATTCTTTTTTAATATTCTTCTCCATTGTAGTTTATCCCAGATACAGTTTCCTGTGCTATGCAGTAGGACCCAGTTGTTTTTCCATCCTAAATGTAATAGTGTGCATCTACTAACCAAACTCCCAGTCCATCCCTCTCTCTCCTCCTACACTAGCTTTTTAGGAAGAAGTTTAGTATTTGCATGGCATATCTTTTTCTGTGCTTTTATTTGAATTTTATTGTTTTAGACCTGTCTCTTATAAATATCATATAGTTATATCATGTTATTTTACCCAGCCTGAATCTCTTTTCTAGAGCATTAAGTCTGTCACACAATTCCTGACATACTTGGGTTTAAAATCTGTCATTTTACCTGTGATTTCTACTTGTCTCACTCTTTCTGTTTCTCTCTTCTTTCTTGCCTTCTTTTTGACTTCTTACGAATTTGGAATGTATACATTAGGCTTCTCTTCTCTTAATGGTGACATTAGAAATTTGAAAATATATGCCTAACTTATCAAAATGAATTAATTCCTTTAGTCTTTTCCAACACAATGTATAATTCTTGAGAGCATTTTAATTCATTTCCTATCTCCATGGAATATTGTAGAATTTTAAAATTCTATGTTGTGATTTTTTTAAATTTCACAGGACTTTATTGTCTTGTGAAATGACTTTTATTAAGTCATTGTTCACATTTAGATTTACCTATTATGTCCACCTTTTTTGTTCTTTATTCCTTATTGCATGTCAGACCTTCCATTTGAGTTTTTTTTCTTTTTGCCTGAAGTACATCTTTTAGAATTTGCCTTTAGAATGAAAGCGGTTTCCCTTGTGGCTCAGACAGTAAAGCATCTGCCTGCAATGTGGGACACTTGGGTTTGATCCCTGGGTTGGGAAGATACCCTGGAGAAGGAAATGGCAACCCACTCCAGTACTCTTGCCTGGAAAATTCCATGGATGGAGGAGCCTGGTAGGCTACAGTCTGTGAGGTCGCAAAGAGTCAGACACGACTGGGTGACTTCACTTTCACTTTAGAATGTACCTTTCTCTTGGTACATAGAATCCAAGGTTGGCAATTATTTCCTTTAAGAACATTTAAAGATATTCTACTGTCTTCTGGCCTCCATTTTTCCTGTTGAAAAGGAAGTCAACAGCTGACCTTTAAGGTGATCTTTTACATCTGCCTTCCTTTTTCTTTGGTGTTCTGCATTTTCACCATGATGTACCTAGATTGTGATTTCTTTTTATTTACCTTATTCTGTTTGACTCTGTGGATTGTTGTCATTCATGAGTTCTAGAAAATTCTTAGCCATGAGCATGAGTTTTACAAATATTGCCTCTGTCCACCCTCTTTCCTTCCTCCTAAAATTCTGACAAATGTTATGTTAGACCTTTTCATTCCATCCCCATGCTTTTTAATGTTTCTTTCAACATTTTGTATGTTTTTCTCTTATATGCTGCATTCTAGATAATTTCTTCTAACTAATTTTTTTATTCATTTATTCTTTCCAATTGGCTGATAAGGACATCCATTACATTCTTTATTGTGAGCAGTATGTATTTTTTCTTTCTAGAAATTTCAGATTGGTCATTTGGGGTCTATTTTGTCCTAGTCTGTAGATAACTTTTCAAACATATTTTTCTTTCTTTAAACACAGTAGGAATAGAAGGGTTTCAAGTTTATATCTGAATACTTCGTACATCTATTTATTATGTTCTTTCTGCTGGTTTTCATTAATTTTTTTCTCCTTGGCCACATCGCATAAATATCCTGAGGTTTTGCCCATAATTTTTTTAAACTGCAAAACTAATATGTGTTCATTGTAAAGAATTTGTTTGGATATCTAATTTTGTGTGATGGCAGATCGTAGCTTGTGGGATCTTAGTTCTCTGACCATGAATCAAACCAGGGCCCTTGGCAGTGAAAATGCAGTCTAAACCACTGGACCACCACGGAAGTCCCTGGTTTTCATTAATTGTTTCCTTGCCTTTTTCTATGCTTTTTTTTTTTTTTTTTTAAGCTGTGTATGACTCTTCTTGCAAATTACTGATGGGGTTTCTTTGGGACCTATAATTAAGGTGGGTTTCCCTGGTGGCTCAGTGGTGAAAAATGGGCCTGCCAATGCAGGAGATGCGGGTTGGACCCCTGGGTCAGGAAGATCCCCTGGGGAAGGAAATGGCACTCATTCCAGGACTCTTGCCTGGAGAATCCCATGGACAGAGGACCCTGCTGGGCTACAGCCCATGAGGTCACAAAATAGTCGGACATGACATTGACTAAACAACAACAATAGTTAAGGTACTTGTAAAATTTTCCTATTGCTGCTACAGAAAAATAACCACAAATTTAATCACTTAAAATCACACATTTTATTCTCTTATAGTTCTGAAGTCTAAAATCAAGGTGTCAGGAGGGCTGTGTTCCTGCTGAGAACTCGGGAAGAATCTGTTTCCTTGTCTCTTAGCTTCCGAAGCTGCCTGTAGTCATTGACTTCTGCCTCTTTCTTTGCACACTTCAAACTCTGCTTCTGTTGCCACATCTCCCACTTCTGACTCTGATCCTCTTGCATCTTTTGTATTAGGACCCATATGATTACACTGGGTCCACCTGGACAATCCAGGCTAAGCTCCTATCTCAAGATTCTTACGTAATCACATCTGCAATGTCCCTTTTACCAAGACGAGTATTAACATATTTACTGGCACCATGGATTAGAACTGTACACCTTTTGTTCTGGGGGGCATGGAGAGGCATGATTCTATTCACCACAGTACCTTCTCCACAGAGTATTTGTGTTTGCTTCTGCCAGGGTCCCATCCAGGACCGTCTCTCAAGATAAGTTTATGGCTTGAGGTTTTCTTGACCATTATGTGATTTAAATCTAGGCTGCTCATGCATGGGAGGATACACTGCATAGTTACAAATTCTTAGGGGTTTTAATCCTTTCTTTTTCTCTTCTTCTTCCTCCTCTTTCCATCCCCCTTTTCTTCTCCTTCTCCTCAGTTTAATTTGGGTAAATTTTCTATTCGTCTCCCCCTCCCTTTCACTTGGGCTTCCCTGGTGGCTCAGTGGTAAAAACCTTCCTGCCAATGCAGGAGAAGCAGGTTCAGTTCCTGGGTGGGGAGGATCCTCTGGAGAAGGAAATGGCAACCCACTCCAGTATTCTTGCCTGAAAAATCCCATGGACAGAGGAGGCTGGCGGGCTACAGTCCATGAGGTCTAAAAGAGTCAGACGTGACTTAGCGACTAAATAACAACAACAACCCTCCCACTTAGGATTTGACATCTGTCCTCACCACCCTGCAAGTTTTCCAAGCCAAATCAAATTTTCCAGGAATGCCAACACCCTCAGGCCAAAAGTTGCTTTGTTTTTCTGCCTTCTCTCTCTGGATTTCAGCTTTCTCTTGGATTTTGTCCCAGTGGTTCCTTATGATCTCGCCAGTTTCTTAGTGCTCCTAATTAAAACGTATATATTCAGCATTTTGGGGGTATTTTCAGTTAAAACATTAGTTAAAATATTTACTTGCTATTGCACAAAATTAGATCCCCAAACAAATTCTTTATAATGAACACATATTAGTTTTGTAATTTAAAAAAAATATGGGCAAAACCTCAGGATATTTAAAGAGCAAGAGAAGTCACAAGTTAGTGCTGATCATAACCAAAAGAATGAATATGGTGATAGTTATTTCTTTTGAGTTCAGACAAAAATGAAATCACCACAGTTTGACAAGTTTAATAGCAGAAGTGATTTAAAATGCAAGTTAGACCAATGGATTTTGATGTAATCAGATAAAAATTATTTCATTAATCTTCATGGCTTCACCTTTATTTAGCTTATGATCAAATCTGTGTGGCAGTTAGATATGAATCTATTGGGTTTTCATCTCTATATTTCCCTTCTCCTTACTTCTCTTTCAAGCATGTTGTTCTGTGATCATTGCCTTGAAGAAGGTATGCAGCAGAAGGGAAAGCAGAAATTGACCACAAGTCTCCTTGGATTTTGCATTCCGAAAGTGTAAGCCCTTGAAAGACTTAAAGGGGAAGTTAAAAGGAAGCAGGGATAAAATTCTTAGGCATAAATGGCATGTCTCAGAAGAAACATGAAAACAAAGATCAACCTCAGACTAAACAGATATTCTCTTGGAGAGTAGGAATGAAAAGGTAATCTGTAAAGTCCAGAGTTTAGATGCTGGCATTCTCCTGTCAGCTGGTACCGTCAAGGAGAAAGCAGAGAAAGAGCAGCCAGAGAGAAATGGCTCTTGCAGCATCTAGACAGATGAAACATAGGTAGTCCAAAAAAGATCCCCAGGCACTACATTGGCACAAAAGCAGCAGAGATCTAGAATTGGAAGGTCCGTGGAAACAGGACAATGAACTCACAGTGGTGACTGTGTAAATTCCCCTCCATGTGCTGGCGCCATGTAAGATGTTGAAATTATGGTACAACCCAGGGAAAAGGGCATCCTTAAAAAAACGCTGAGATCAGCTTTCCTATCAGCTCACGGGAATGGAGTCAGAAAGTGAATCAGGATCAGAAAGTAAAGATGTAAAAAAGAAAGTAAGTGGCGTATCTTATACCAGTTTGTGACTGACATTCAAATGACCTCATCTTTATCTCTAATGCTGACATTTTCCTCAAGTTCCATCCAAGTGCTTACTGGAAATTTCTAGTTATGTATTCCACTATCACCTCAAATTTGGTTTATTACCATACCACTAATATTCCCATTGTGGCAGAACCAGCTGGGACAATTACCTCTGTACTCTTCTTCCTGCTATCAGGGGAGAAACAGGGAAAAGCAATATGGGCAGAGTGTCCCTTATTGTTATTTAATGTCAGAATGTTTAGCCCAGGTCAAGGAGGATTTTATGTTCTTTTAATGTAGGGCCTACATTTACGATAAATATAATCAAAGTTATGCCAATAGGAGAAATGGAAATCTTTTGTGTAGAGAGATGTGTTTAAAAAATTAAACTTTAAGGTTGATGGACGTTTGATTTATGATGACTGAGAAGAATCGCAGTCATCAGTAGAGTGGCAGCTTCTTTTCCCAGCTTTCCATGGGAGAAAAGTGTCAGGGGCAGTGAGTGAAGTTTGATCTGAGATCAAACCTTACTTGCATGCTAAAAGGCAACTTGAAAGTTTCAGGGATGCTTCAGAAGACTCAAGACTCCTGGGTGAGAGACAAAGGATGTTTTACTCATGTATGGCACAGTGGACAGCATGAGTGGAAGTTTTTGTGGTTACCATCCCCCCCGCCCTCCCCGCCAAATACCATGAAAGTGATGCAAGTAGATTTTTGTACATGCAATAGATATGCAGTGGATCCCAAGAAAGGGTTAGGAGTTGATGAGTTCTGTGGGGACAGGTGACAGACTCCAAGGAAATGGAGAGCCAAACACTGCAGAATGTGCAGAGGGAAATAAAGCAGGTTAAAGATAGGGACATTTTCAAAGTGAGGGGGTTGGAGTTTCTAACTACCATTTGAATGTCCAAACAGTGAAGCCTTACATGGAAAAGAGTGAAACTGAAGTCGCTCAGTCGTGTCTGACTCTTTGCGACCCCATGGACTGTAGCCTACCAGGATCCTCAGTCCATGGGATTTTCCAGGCAAGAATACTGGAGAGGGTTGCCGTTTCCTTCTGCAGGGGATCTTCCCAACCCAGGGATCGAACCCGGGTCTCCGGCGTTGTAGGCAGACGCTTTTCAGTCTGAGCTACCAGGGAACCAAGCAGATTTCAAAACCCAGGAACCCAATGCCTCATTTCTACTGCCACCAACTACTCAACCCTCATCTCAGTAAAATATCTGTATTCTTCCATTTGATTTGGAGAAGGTCAGTACTGCAGGCTGGATCCTCCAGGATACAGACACTGAGTCAGAGTTTAGAGTGCAAGATGTTTATTACAGAATACCTTTGGGATTAATACCTATTGTTGTTTAGTCAATCAGTTGTGTCCTTCTCTTGGTGACCCCATGGACTTTAACTCACCAGCTTTTCTGTCCATGAAATCTCCCAGGCAAGAAGACTGGAGTGGGTTACCATTTCCTTCTCCAGGGGATTTTCCCAACCCAGCGATCAAACCTGTGTCTTCTGCTTGGTAGGCAGATTCTTTACCACTGAGCCACCAGGAAAGCCCTTAATACCTGAAAGGAGTGGGGGGGAAGAAGCAGGTAGTTGCAGAGAGAAAATCCAAACAGTAATGCAGGACTGATGACACTTTTGCCAATGCCACAGAGAGGTCTGGGGCTAATTGTCTGAGTTGCCTTATATTGGGTGGAAATGATGGGGCCTTACCCGTAGTGTCAGTGAATCATTGGATGCATGCCATTGAGAAGGGTTGTAACCTAGGTGAGGGACTTTTCTGCAACTGAGACAGTCCTGGAAAGAGCTAAGAGCTGGGTCCAAGAAAAACTAGTGACTGGACAGCAAAGTCCTTCTCTAAAAAGGGGTCTGGGCATCACAGTGTCCATCACTGTATACCTTCTGAATCGCTAAAATCTGCTTCTTAAAATAGAACCCCAATGAAGCTCCTCTAGGATTCTGATGGGTCCTTCCTACTGGAGAAAACAATTTAGAAGAGGAGTATGAGATGAACTGCAGCCCCCCAGATTACAACTTGTCTCAGTCCAGATGCTTGTCATCCTCAGCTGCCATCTCTGCTCTTTTTGGACATGACTACCAAGTGAGAAAAGGGCATTGTTCTTTAGGATGCTATAGTCATGTTAAAACAATACCCAGCAGTCTCTTAAATATTGGGACAGTTCCCTTTTCCCAGTACATATGTATCTGAGTAAATGACTATAGGTCCTAGTGGGAAAAGATTTTTTTTTACCATGTACATCTGCCCTGCTGTTGCTGGGCTATTCTTCCTGAGGAGCTGGTATCCTCTGGGTCTAAAAAACTGTTTCAATTTTGAAAAGTGGGCAAAAAATTCATGAATTTTTGTTGAGACAACTGTCCTCTGTCTCCTAAATAGTTATCCTTGATGTCTTCTGATGGTACAAATTGCATAGTACATTTGGTTTTGTCCATCTTTTTTGTTCCTAGGAATGCTATGTTATTATACTAACCATCTCCATAATTCTCCATGGGTCAGTTCCTTTTGGTTCCTGCTTGAAGTTGCTAGTTATTAAGATAATTGCATCAACCTGGCCTCTGATCATTGAGTACTACCACCTGGCCTCTATCTTTCTAGGGGCCTTATATCTATTGCTATGAGTTAGCCTGGTCTTCTAAGAGTGCGCATGCGTACGCATGCTCAGTCGCCTATGACTGTCTGCGGTGCCGTGGACTACATAGCCCGACAGGCTCTTCTGTCCATGGAATTTCCGAGGCAAGAATACTGGAGCAGGTTGCTATTTTTTTCTCCAGAGGATCTTCCTAACCAAGGGATCAAGCCGGTGTCTCTCCTGTGTCTCCTGCATTGGCAGTCAGATTCTTTACCACTGAGCCACCTGGGAAGCTCTCATCTAAGAGTGCCGGCATAAAGAAGAGAATCAACAGTTAATTTTTCAAGTGATGCTTGTCTTCTGCCACCAGCACATCCCAGTGGTCTTGGTAAATTGTCTACCCTTCAGGTCTTCCCCTTTAAAATAATTAGAGGTTTCTTTGGTTTGTTCTTTGTTTGATATGGTCTACCTACTCTAGCATGCTTATTACCTTTTGACTTTCAAACGCATTTTCCATCTGCCACAGGGATTCTGGCATTTTGATATCCGTTTTTTGGGCCATCATTTTTCTGCTTATATGTGCTATCCAGTTAGTTCATACTCTCTTTTGGGATCTTTCCTATGGTTGTTAAATTCTGTGTCTCAGGATTTAATAAATAACCCCTTTTACCATCTATTGTTCTAATCTCTTGACCAAGCCCCCAGAATACAGTCCCAGCCATGTTTCCCCAGCTCTTTCCAGCACATGCTGGCTGGATCCTGCATTTCCTGTCTGTCCTTATTAATCCCAGTACGTCCCCAGCTGAGTTTTGCTCTTACCCCCATCAGAATCATCCTCTACCTACCTACCTTATAGATTCTTAGAGGAGCACACATTGTCTGGTAGGAGAGAGGAATCTACATTTTCTTAAAGCAAGAGAGGCATGATAACTCTGAATAGGGAAGGTTGGGCTCTTTATGAAAGCTGATAGCTTTCAGGAAATCTGAAAATTCCGTATTTTCAAGGGTATCAACCCAAACTTCCTCATTTTAAGTGTTAAGGTCCAGTTCTTTCTCAAATAGTGTCTTGACCAGTCTTGTTTGGAAGGCAAACTTTTTTGGAAAGTACCTACTCTTAAGTTCTGGGCCTTGTCCTAAGTTTTCTTTGCCCCCCTGCTGCAGGAAATGGAAGCCACTTTATGTG
Source organism: Cervus canadensis (assembly GCF_019320065.1). Lineage (NCBI taxonomy): Eukaryota > Metazoa > Chordata > Mammalia > Artiodactyla > Cervidae > Cervus > Cervus canadensis. The sequence continues at coordinate 50,277,897 of NC_057391.1, read as the reverse complement.
CTGCTATGGGGCCCCCTGGTTTTCCACTTGACTCTCAATTGAGTATTAATTGCTGTCAGTCTCTTGTTAGATTTTTCTACAGCATCAATCCACTTTTGCATTAGGTACAAAATTCCATTGACCTTGTACTTACTAACATGTCTATATTTCTCCAATGTCTAATACATCAGACCAGCTAGGTTATTTCTTTCCACTGGTATGCCTTCCCAGTTCATTACCAGGGGAAATTTGACCCATTGCATAGCTCCCTGCTGCCCAGGCTGTGCTTCATTTACTATCAGTGATGGCTTCCTCTTTACCAAGCAGGTAGTGAATGAACTAACTCTAAACCCCTATCTCATCTGTGTTTTTAGGCCACTCCTGGCACTAATTATTGCATGTTGGGCTTTCTGGGAAGCACATTGAATTGGAGTTTAGGTTGCAGGTTGTTTATTAGGGAGTGCCGTTGTGATCAATACCTGTGGAAGGGAGGGAGGAGCTCTGAAGCTAAAATAGCCCATCAGAGTTTTCTGTATTGGGCCCAGAGGGCAAGGCCTTTATACTCCCCTGTTAACAAATCATGGCTGTGAGCTGCCCTGGAAGGGGCATGACCATGGGCTAGGCACTATCTGTACCTGAGGCTGATCCCACGAGTGCTGATAGCTGAAGACTGCCTGCTGACAGCCCTTCCAGCAGCTGGAGTTACAAACTCTTTCCATGAGCGAGAATCTAGATAGCGTATCCTGACCTTCACGGTGGGTGAGTTTGTATCTGAAGAATTTTGGTGGAAGTCTCTTCCTTCATAGTATCATAGTATCAGCTCCATTGTCGTTGTGTGTTATTGGGTACAAGGCTTAACCACTCACTAACTGTATCCTTTGAGAGCTTTGATTAACTGATATGAGATCCCACATAGTATCTCCTTAGACCGAAGGACCCACCTTATGGCAAAGGAGATGAGGCAACTTGTAGTTGAATATAGAATCCACTGGTTCTACCATATATAGCACAAACCAGGAGCTGTCAGCCTAATAATGTGGTGGAATGGCATTTTAAAGCATTTGTGGAGGTGCTAGCTGGGAGATGACTCCCAGGTGAGAAAGGGTTACTGTTCTTTAGAATATTATATATATCTTAAAGTGATTATTGTATAGAGCTACGTCACAAGTTGTTAGAATGCATATGTTCAGGAACTAAGGAACAGAAATAGTAGTATATTCCTGCTCAGTCATCCAAATGACCCACTTGGAGAACTTCTCTTCCTATCCTTTCATCTTTAGAATCTGTGGGTTGGGAGTTCTAAATTCCCAGCAGGGTGGGTCCTTCCACCAAGGAACACTGTTATTTAGTCACTAAGTCATGTCCGACTCTTTTGTGACCCCATGGACTGTAACCCACCAGTCTCCTTTGTCCATGGGATTTCTCAGACAAGAATACTGGAGCGGGCTGCCGTTTCCTTCTCCAGAGGATTTTCCCAACTCAGGGATCGAACCCATGTCTCCTGCATTGGCAGGCAGGTTCTTTTCCACTGAGTCACCAGGGGAGCCCACCAAAGAGCACAGAGTACCTCTAAGCCTAAAGCTATACCTGCTTCCTGGTCACTTTGTGATCCTTGTCCTTCTTTAGCAGTTGGTAGGCAAAGAAAATAATTATCACAGTGGAAGGGGTAATGCCTTTCATCATCACGAAGAGGTAGAACTTGATATCTAAAGGAGCAAGAAGAAATGGCTTTGCTTTTCAGGTGATCTGCCATGGCATCTCTTATTATTTTCCTGCCTGATTTAACTGTAAATAGATGAAAATAGTAACCATAGCCTGAGAATGAGGGGAATCAATGATGCAATTGAGGGTCTGCGTTACTACACCAGGCAAATCTATATCAATGGAAACCTTTGCCAATGCAGAGGGGAATCTAGAATGAGTGGTAAAGTAGGGAGATTATGAGTATCTGACCTTGTGATCCAATGCAGCAGCAGAGGGCTGTAGTCTCTCACATTGACCTTCCTTTTGTAACTCTCCCCAGGGATTATGAACACCAGAATGTAGGAGAAGCTGTGACTGGATGGTGTGAACTCACCGTGACAGCAGACTGATCTGAGCAGTACCAGGTGTGGATGACATTTATTGCTATTGACGACCCATGCATTTGTGCTTTCCCAGGTTAGTGCATCTAGCCTTGAGCTGCCGCCAGTGTGGTTGATACTGGCTCACAGCTGCACCCAAGCCTGGAGAACTGCCTTGGGCCACTAGTTTCAGCCTCATCCAGTAACTCTGGGAAGGAATCCCTCCCCTCTGGTGGCCCCAAATCAGTGACTGACTGCTTTGGAGATACAAAGCCTCTTCTCAGGGTGGGTCAGGTCTCAGGTGCAGTCAGTGCTGGGTACCTAGTCTGTCTATGTGCAGTACTTCAGCTGAAACCATTTCTTTATATTTGTATATATTTTGTATATATCTTTATTTTTTGTGTATGAATATTTATATACATATTTTTGGGGGGCAATCACTGCAGATGGTGACTGCAGCCATGAAATTAAAAGACACTTGATCCTTGGAAGAAAAGTTATGACCAAAAAAAAAAAAAGCTATGACCAATCTAGACAGCATATTAAAAAGCAGAGACATTACTTTGCCAACAAAGGTCCATCTAGACAAAGCTATGGTTTTTCCAGCAGTCATGTGTGGCTGTGAGAGTTGGACTATAAAGAAAGCTGAGTGCCAAAGAATTGATGGTTTTGAACTGTGGTGTTGGAGAAGACTCTTGAGAGTCCCTTGGTATGCAAGGAGATCTAACCAGTCAATCCTAAAGGAAATCAGTACTGACTGTTCATTGGAAGGACTGATGCTGAAGCTGAAGCTCCAGTACTTTGACCACCTGATGCAAAGAACTGACTCATTGAAAAAGACCTTGATACTGGGAAAGATTAAAGGCAGAAGGAGAAGGGGATGACAGAGGATGAGATGGTTGGATGGCACCAATGACTCGATGGACATGGGTTTGAGAAAGCTCTGGGAGTTGGTAATGAATAGGGAAGTCTGGTGTGCTGCAGTCCATGGGGTCGCAGAGAGTAGAACACAATTGAGCAACTGAACTGATATATACATATATATATATATATATATTTTTTTTTTAAATTTTATTTGGTTGCACTGGGTCTTAGTTGTAGGGTGTGGAATCTTCAGTCTTTGTTGCAGCATGTGAGATCTTTAGTTGCAGCATGTGGGATCTAGTTCTTGGACTTGGGATAGAACCTGGGCTCCCTGCCTTGGGAGCTTGGGGTCTTAGCCACTGGACCACCAGGGAAGTCCCCTGAAAGTATTTCTTTGCTTAGCATCTTCCCTTTTACTACCATGCCCCGCCTCACATCCTGATGGCTTTCTGCTGAGAACACTTCTTCAGTAAATCACTTATACAAGAGTCCTTGCTCTGCTTCTAGGGATCCCAACTAACATGGTCTCCTCTTCACTATGTCCAGAAAGAAAATTCCCAGGCAAGAATTCTTACTGGCCTGGTATGCTTTGCTATGCAGTAGAGAATTAACCTTACCTGAAGAGAGGTCAGGGGCTTCCTGGGTAGTACTACTGGTAAAGAACCTGCATGCCAATGCAGGAGACGTAAGAGATGGGGGTTTGATCCCTGGGTCAGGAAGATCTCCTGGAGGAGGGCATGGTAGGGCACTCCAGTATTCTTACCTGGAGAATCCCCATGGACAGAGGAGCCTGGTGGACTACAGTCCATAGGGTCACAAAGAGTTGGACATGACTGAAGTGACTTAGCATGCACACACACAAAGAGAGATCTGGCCTTTCCCCTCAACTACAGAGAGGTGACCTTGGAATGTCCGGCCTGACAGAAGTGTTTTTGTCTGAGGGTTTTGGCCCACAAGTTAGCAATCTAAAAATGTGATTTTTGATGGGAGCTTTGGGCTGCTTGATAGCAGTTTTGTCTCCAGAAAGGACTGGAAATTAAAGATAACAACCCAACCTCTTGAAGTGGCTGAGGAATAAAGGTCAGCCACATAGACAGTATATGATGGAGCCCCAAAGAAAACTCTAAATACCAGAGACTGGGGTAAGCATCCATGGCTGGCCATGCATATTGTTGCACACCATAGCCATAAAGAGTTAACACCGTCCATGGCTCTGTGTGAAGAGGACAACCAGAAGCTCTGTATTCGGACCCATCCTGGACTCTGCCCTATGCATGTGTCTCTTCCCTTGGCTGATTTTAATCCCAGTATTAATCTGTAACTATGGGTGTAGTAGCTTTTGGAGCATCCTGAGCCCTTCCAGTGAATTCTCAAAACTGAGGGTGGTTAGGGGAATTTCCCCACATTTGCAGCTGGTATCCTAAGTGGCAGCTGTCTTGTCTGGACACTGTTCCTCCTAAGTGTTCAGTTGGCTAAACTCTCATACCTGGCTTGGATCTCATCTCCACCTCTGGAACCATCATCACTAGGGCTAAGTGAATGCCACCCAGCAGTACATTTGATTGGAGTCGAGAGGGAGGGCAGTTGGCAGAGTGGACAAAGAGATACTTAGTTTCAGCAGCATTTTCTGGGACGTGGCATCTGCCCTGCCCAGAGGGAAGTTGGCCTGTCTACTCAGATTATTGCGGATGCTGCTTCCTCTACTGTCTTCTCTTTCCTGCATCAGGGACAGACACTCCTCCTCCTTGCAGATGCCCAATGTATGCTTTTATTGACACATCTAATTCTATTTTGCTTGAAAATCAGTGATGTCTTAGTATTGAATCTTTGTTTATCTGATTCAAAGATATAACTCCTATACTATTTTTAATCTCTGAAATTGAGTTTCTAAAGTGTTTTGTTACATTGAAATTTCTGTGTAAATAGAGGTAGTATGGCATCCATAGGATTGTGTTTATAATTTTTAAAGATCTGTGGTAATTTTCTTATAAATTTTTATTATCCTAGTTACTGTCACTTCATCCTTAGTTTACGCTGTTACAGGTGTTAGTTGATGTTGGGAGCCATGACTATTTCCCAAGGATATGAAGGAAATTTAATTTGGAATTTGAATACTGGCAGATTTTTAAACACAAGTTCTCTTTCACTTAGGATTTAGTTTAGGAACTGGGTAATCATCTGTAGACCAAGTGAGAGAGTAAAAAGGCAGACACTAAGAAACCAAGACACAGATTGAGAAGAGTCGACATTATTGAAAGATTTCACTAAAATTCTGAATGAGAAAGGACGGGTTAGCATTAGGACATCACAGTAGCAAAGACTTGTATTTTATTTTATTTTATTTTATTTTTTTTTAGACTTGTATTTTATTTTCATTTTCCTATTCATATAGTAAAGTAAGCTTAACTATATATACATAGGTGAATTTTTTGCTTAACTGATAATAAATCTATATATTTTATTCTATAATATAAGGCTGTTTTTTTCCTCTGCTGCTGTACTGACAGCAGACCCAGTTCAGCACCTTGTTAGCTAGGTGTGGGACCCTTTACTGTACTTCTTTGAGTTTCAGTTTCCTGTCTGTAAAATAGCAGTAAGTCTAAGTACCCTGTCAGCTCTTGCGAGCATTATAGATAATTTATGAAAAGTACTTAGGCCAGTAGAGGTGCTCAATAAATGTTTGTTACTATTAGCTCTCACAACATTTTGAGTTTAAAAAAAAAAATCTCACCAAGTATTCTTAAGGAGACACCACTCTGGCGTCCTAATTGGATGTACCAGTTAATCAGAACTCTTTTTTGAATGTACCCAGGTACACACCATTCTTTTCAGGTTTCCATCCTCTCTGTATCATGGGTTACTTCTTGAGGATTGAGCTTTTATAGGCTTCTGCCTCCTCTGGTCCTGCTCTTTTGAAGGCACCAATACCCTTAACCTGATGTTCAGCTCCACCAGGTTCCTGACCATCCTGCTGCCATTGCTTTTATCTTTGTTTCTAACAGATAATTTTAAAAATCAGATTCAAACCAGAGTTGTTGGAATATGGGATTAGTCCTATTGCCTTAAGCCTGGATGTTGTGTGCCTGGGAAGAGCCCTGGCTTCTCGTATGCCCTAGAGCCCAGGTTCTGCTTATTTCTCTGTGTTCTTCCAGGCCATTTGACTGGATTTCTGTCTCCATTAACTATTCAGATCTCGAGTTCCCCTTTGGAACAGGAGCACTAAACCAAATCCATGTGAATGAGACCCTATGAGCCTACTCTTGAGGTGTGAATCCTGTGCTCCGTAAATCAAGGCTTTGTTAGTTTTCTCATCCCAAGACCCCAAACCACCACCTCTTCTGAGTTCATTATTTTCTAATTTCTATACCCCTGTCCTCTGAAATGGACCAACTCTCACTGCCAGTGTGAGTCAGTGAGGAAATTGCTATTTGAACAATAGCTCACAGCCCCATGACCCAACCTATACCTAGATCTGTTCCTCCTATTGCCTCCTGGATTCATGCCCAGTGTACCTCAGGGTCAAACTCATGCAAGTGTCAGGATTGATAAATGCGCTCAGGTATTATATCTTCTAAAAATTCACATAAATTACATTCTATATAGAGCTTTGTAGAGCTGCCTGCTATCTACTGTATTACATGTGTTCTTTTAAAATCTTCCAATTATCTAATTTTGTGACAGTCATTCTAGTTTGTTACTGAGTTGCAAATTCCGTTTTAGAGCCCTAGGAAAATTGCACACGTTGTTTTAATTAGTATCAATTTGGTTGTCAGATTTTCAAGATGAAGCCTTTGTGTTTCAGGGTTATTTAAAGCTAGGGCATTGAAATAATTGGGGATTTTTCAAGAATCACTCTTTATGACCCAATTTTAAAGTTATTTTAAATGATAACATTAAAAAGAATTATTAACAAGTCTCTACTCTATCCCCTTGGTCTACAGTTATCTCACAGTTATATAAAAAGCTGATTGCTAGCCAAAAATATCAGTTTTCACTGTGTAAAATACAACATCAACCCACTTGTCTGCATTGGGAGAAGCAGAGGTTGAGTAATCCAAAAAGAATTTATATTTGTCTTTTGGATGCTTTTGTCCTTAAATTTGAATATGAGTGAGTCTGATGTCTAGGGAATTCATGTCAAAATAATGAAGCTGTATTATAAAGATCTCAAATAGGGACGTTGATATGTTCAATTTTTTTTTTTTTTTTTAGTTGCTTTCCCAGGTTAAAAGAAGCAAGTTAATCTGAACTATATTCCTCATTGGAAGATTAGAATATTGAACACAGATGTTAAATCATGGGTCTGGGAAGAATTCTGTAGCAGATTAGAAGCTGCTGAAGTAGGGATTTTTAGATCCCTATTGGGTTACAAATTTAGATCCCTATTGGGAAACAACAACAAAAAAGGAAGACGGATTATGCCATAGAAAGAAAAATTAGAGAAAATATGCAGAAATTCTGTAAATAGAACAGGGATGATGTCTTGCCAAGTATTATGTTGGCTTAGAATATACCTACCAAATTCTGCATATTGCACATCAAGGAAGTAGAGGTAAATTGGAGAAGAAAGTGAAATAATGAACTAATGAAATAAAAACTTTGAAGGTTAGGGCATTTCTTATGTCCCAGTATGTAAGAAATGCACATATGCACAATATCTTTTTTAAATGCTCTTTTGTATCATCTGAATAGTTTTTTTTTAATCATATGTATCTTTTACTACCCAACAACAAACTTGAAAATAGACACCTTGAATTTGAAAATATATAGAATTTGACAGTAACAGCCAATGTTTCTCCTAATGGTGAGTACCTAACACTCTACCTAGTGAGTTTAATTTGCCACAGAATTTCTAAACTAAAAGACAGAATACTTTGTTTATACCTTTCCAACTAGACAGTACATGCCTTAAGGCAAATTACTCTCTCATAGATCTTTATACCCATCACAGGCTCTAGGGAAACACCTTGTACATAGTAGGTGTTTCTTTTTGAATGAGTGAAGGCATGAATACGGAATGCATGAGTATCTCTGGTTAAGTCTGGATGCCCCAAATAACAAGAACACAGTAATTTGATCATTTCAGCAATTTTACTGCCCCACCAGATTGCCTCTGCCATGTTAATTGTGTGATCTGCAAGAACAATTATAGCTATTGTGATTTACTTCATTTATATTCTAACTCGTTTACAAAAAATATTTAGACGGCACCAGAATTGCTTTATTGACCATACCACTTGTTTAATTGGGGTTTTTTTTTTAGATCCTGACCATTGCAACATGCTGGGTCCTGTATGTTCGGTTTTCCTTTCATAGTGGTTCATGGTTTGGTAACACTTTCTTTGCCTCAGCAGATGTACTCTCTCATTTAACTACGCCATGCCATCTTTGTTGTAAATATATACAACACAAATATATACACGTGTATATATATGTGTATGTATAGAGCTTCCCAGGTGCTCTAGTGGTAAACAATCTGTCTGCTATTATAAGGGATGTATGAGACGTGGGTTAGATCCCTGGGTTGAGAAGATCCCCTGGAGAAGGAAATGGCAACCCACTGCAGAATTCTTGACTGGAAATTTCCATCGGCAGAGGAGCCTGGCAGGCTACAGTCCATGGGTCACAAAGAGTCAGACACGATTGAGCACACACACATACATACATATATGACACAGGAGATAGTCCTTTACATTTCTAACTGTATTTATTTTAACATCGTTGAAGGGAACATTTCGTGCCAAGAGGAGCACATTAAAGGACAGATATGGTATGGACCTAACAGAAGCAGAAGGTATTAAGAAGAGGTGGAAAGAATATACAGAAGAACTGTATAAAAAAAGTATTAATGACCTGGATAACTACAATGGTGTGATCACTCACCTAGAGCCGTACATCCTGGAGTGTGAAGTCAAGTGGGCCTTATGAAGCATTACTATGAACAAAGCTAGTGGAGGTGATGGATTTCCAGCTGAACTATTTCAAATCCTAAATGATGATGCTGTGAAAGTGCTGCACTCGATATGCCAGCAAATTTGGAAAACTCAGCAGTGGCCACAGGACTGGAAAGGGTCAGTTTTCATTCCAGTCTCAAAGAATGGCAAGGCCAATGAATGTTCAAACTACCATACAGTTGTGCTCATTTCATATGCTAGCGAGATTATGCTCAGAATCCTTTAACCTAGTTAGGCTTCAGCATTACATGAACTGAGAACTTCAAGAAGTACCAGCTGGATTTAGAAAAGGCAAGGGAACCTGAGATCAAATTGCCAACATCTACTGAATCATAGAAAATGCAGGGGAATTCCCAAAAGAAAAACATCTACCTCTGCTTTGTGGACTACACTAAAGCCTTTGACTGTGTGAATCACCACAAACTGTGAAAAATTCTTAAAGAGATGCGAATTCCAGACAACTTTACCTGACTCCTGAGAAACGTGTATGCAGATCTAGAAGCAACAGTTAGAACCTGACATGAAACAATGAACTAGTTCAAAATTGGGAAAGGAGTACATCAAGGCTGTATATTGTCACCTGCTTATTTAACTTATATGTAGAGCGCTTCACATGAAATGCTGGGCTGGATGAAGGTCAAGCTGGAATCAAGTTTGCTGGGAGAAATATCAATAATCTCAGGTATACAGATGACACCACCCTGATGGCAGAAAGCAAAGAGGAACTAAAGACTCTCTTGAGGAAGGTGAAAGAGAAGAGTGAAAAACCTGCCTTAAAACTCAGCATTCACAAAACTAAGATCATGGCATCCGGTCCCATCACTTTATGGCAGACAGATGGGGAATAAATGGAAACAGTGACAGACTTGTTCACTGTGGATGGTGACTGCAGCTATGAAATTAAAAGACTTGCTCCTTGGAAGAAAAGCTATGACAAACCTAGACAGCATATTAAAAAGCAGAGACATTTCTTTGCTGACAAAGGTCTGTATAGTCAAAGTTATGCTTTTCCCAGTGGTCATGTACAGATGTGAGAGCTGGACTGTAAAGAAGGCTGAGTACCAAAGAAGTGATGCTTTCAAATTGTGCTGGAGAAGACTCTTGAGAGTTCCTTGGACTGCAAGGAGATCAAACCAGTCAATCCTAAAGAAAATCAACCCTGAATATTCATTGGAAGGACTGATGCTGAAGCTCCAATACTTTGGCCACCTGATGCGTAGAGCTGACTCATTGGAAAAAACCTTGATGCTGGGAAAGATTGAGGACAGGAGGAGAAGGGGGAGACAGAGGATGAGATGATTGGATGGCATCATTGACTCAATGAACATGAGTTTGAGCAAACTCTAGGAAATAGTGAAGGACAGGGAAGCCTGGCGTGCTGCAATCCATGGGTTGCAAAGAGTCACACACGACTAAGCAACTGAAGGACTAATTTATTTTAATAACGAGAATTGATTTACTGGCATGTAGCTAGCTAGGCATTTAAGAAATGACTCTTTTCTTTGTTTTCTTAGCAATCTCATTGATGACCTTTCAGGAAAATTAATATTTAGCAGTAATAACTAACATTCATCTTGCCAGCACTGTGCTTGGCTCTTTAAATACCTTATTTTATTTCTTTATTTAAAAATTTTAATATGTGCACATTATTTTATATACATTTATAAATATATACATATATTTACAAATATATTTGTACATATATATACATATATTTATATAAAAATATAAATGTATAAATATATACATCTCCCACTCTTCCACAGTGGGAAGAGCCTGAGAGTCTGGGTGCTTCCCCTTCACTTCAGGATGAGAAAGAGGAACTTAGAGAAACCACTGAAAGAGCTTAATATGCATTCCTGCAGTTTGGGGGACACAGAAGACCGGTGTCAGAATTATATTTGAAAAGTCTAAAAAAATGAGGGCTTAAGAGGAAGTGGTCAATGGCTATAGCTGAGAGGTCAATGCCCTTTAGAGTCTCTGTCACAACAAGAGTTGTGACATTTCCCATGGACCAGATCTGGATGGATAATGTGACAGAGAGTCAGCTTGGGGTTGTCTTAGTTCCTGCCCTGGAGGAAATCTCAGTAAAAGGAGGCTAAAAGTAAACCAGCTGAACCCTCAGGGTGTGGAATAAAAAACAAATGGCTAGCTGGAGTAGAGATGGATTTGAGATATGCAGCAGGGGCGGTGGTGGTGCTAGGGTTTGCAAAATAACCCAAACATCATCTAGGAGAGAAAAAGCCAGATGTAAACAGTGGCCAAGTCTAAAAGGAGCCAACCGCAGTCTGCACCACCATTAGTTAAGTAAGAATTTTCTTGCCCTGCTTTCCTCTCCTCTCCCTCTGCACTCTAGCCTTGGAGAATAATAAAACTGTGGGAAGAGAAGTGTGATGAAAAGGAAGAGAAGTGAATCACATTCCCTTTCCTGACTTCTGGCTTCCCTGACTGCAGGCTGCCCTGGATATAGCCAGTGTGAGCTAGATACAGGGAGGAGAAATCTAAAATATAAATGAAGTTTATAATTTTGTTTATTACATGGAAATACAATTTTTGTTTGCTCATGTATTCATTTTATCATTCCTTAAATTGAGATATAATTGATGTATAGTATTAGTTTCAGGTATACAACATAATGACTTGATAGATGTATTTATTGCAAAAATGATCGCCATAATAAGTCTAATTAACATTCATCATTACACAGTTATAAGTATTTTTCTTGTGATAAGAACTTTAAAGATTTACTGTCTTCCAGATTTCAAACATAACAAGACAGTATTACTAACTGTAGTCACCATGCCAAACTGCATCCCCAGGAGTGCCACTCTGTTTTTATTCAAAGTTGATAGATCTTCTGTCAACAAGTTTCTTGTTATCAGTAAGGAAAATAATCTCTAAGCAATATTCCACATTGCTTCAGTCACTTCAATACTTTTCCTTCAAATTAAACATCTGCCTTAAAAGAAAAGCCACTTTTTGACCTTTCCTTCTTTATCCTCCCTTGAAGGAAATATATTTTGTTTAGTTAGAAATACAAATTGTATACTAACTTTTAAATTTAGTATCCAGGTGTCTTTGGTATAAAGTTATGCAGAAAATGTAGATTTGTCTAAAGATCATAAACCATTTTTTAAAATTTAAATTCATAAGCCATTTAATTTATTTATTTTTTGTTACACTTCTCTCTTCTTCCAAGCTGTCTATCTTGGGCCCACATTTTATAATCAGGAAAATAAGTTATTAACATTTTTTTCACCCTGCCTCTTCTTCAAGCTATCTTATCTATCCCTTTTTTTGGTGCTAAACTTGGAAAAGGAGCCCACACACGTTACCGCTTTCACTTTTTCACTGCTCACTCATTCTAATCCTAGCGCTGGTGCACCTCTCTAATGAAACTGCTTTTCAAAGGTCACTCTTATCCAGTCATGAGATTCGAAGGTATTCTCTTACACTTTATTTTTCTGGATCATGTTTGTGACAGTGCTTAACGCAGTGCCCAGTAACCAGTCAATTGTTAATACATTTAAATTCTTTTCCCACAAGATTTGTCTAATGGTACTGATTAAATGATTAAATATAAAGCATTCTTTATCTGTGTAAAAGATTGAGTCAAATGAAAATTTGTGCAGTCCTGGTTTTCCTGTTGCTAATACAGCACAATGCATTTCAACAGTGTTTTTTTTCACTCATATCCAGAGAATGGGGCCCAATAATTTAGAAATTCAACTCTGATTTGTTGTAATTCATCTCCATTCTGAGTAATATAATTATTTAGCTGAAATATAAATAAGTTCTGGGAGTGTAGTGTACAGCACAATGACTATAGTTAATAAAATTATATTTTTGAAAGTTTCTAAGAGAGTAGATAATAAAAGTTCTCATCACAAGAAAAAAATGTATATGAGGTGATGGATGTTAACTAAACCTATCGGGGTGACCATTTTGCAGTATATACATATATTGTTATTTTTTATACACTTGAAACAAGTACAATGTTATATGTCAGGTATATCTCAATAAAATAGGAAAAATGATCTAGTTTCCTGGCAGGGAAAAAACCTCGGTCAACTATGACTATAAGCAGTGAGATACCAGCCTTCTCTAGAAGAAATCAAGCGTGTTTGTTTTCTACATCTGTTACTGTATTTCTGTTTTATAACAAGTTCATTTGTACCATTTCTTTAGATTACACATATAAAGTGATACTATATGATATTTGCCTTTGTTTAACTTACTTCACTTTGTATGACAGTCTCTAGGACCATCCATGTTGCTGCAAATGGCATTATTTTAACCTTTTGTATGGCTGAGGAATGTTCCATATATAGTATATATGGGGGAAGGGATATATTGAAAGATTGGTATTGGCATACACACTCACAACTGTCTCTCACACACACACACACACACATATACATATATATATATAATAACTAATAAGGACCTGGGCTTCCCAGGTGGTGCTAGTGTTAAAGAACCTGCCTGCCAATGCAGGAGATGCAGGTTCGATCCCAGGGTCAGGAAGATCCCTTGGAGAAGGGCATGGCAACCCACTCCAGTATTCTTGTCTGAAGAATCCCGTGGACAGAGGAGACTTGAGGGCTATAGTCTATAGGGTTGCAAAAGGTTGGACATGATCGAAGCAACTTTGCAAGCAATGGGAAAAAAATCTAAAAAAGAGGGATATATGTATCTGTATAACTGCCTAACTTTGGGTTCCCCATTCTTTATCACAGCTCGTCTCCCAGTCCAGCTACTTGGACAGCTGTTCAATTTCCCTTACTGGCAACCCCTAGTCCGTCCCACCGGACCACTGCCAACGCTGAAGGGGATAAAAGTTGTTAAACCCTGGGAAGGACATAGCCTCAGATCTGTTATCTAAATTTAGCCTGGTGGGAAAACCAACCAATAAACATTTATTAAATGCCTACTGTATGCCAGACTTTAAAAAAAAATGTTTTATTCATATGTAAATTTACCCTTTTAAAGTGTATAATTCAGTGGCTTTTAGCATATTTGTAAAGTTGTGCAGTCATCCCCATTCTCTAATTTTAGGACATTTTCATCACCCAAAAAGAAATCTTGTACTCATTAGCATATACTCCTGTCTCCATTCCTCTAGCCACAGAAAACTACTCATCTACTTTATATTGCATCTCTATGGATTTGCTTATTTTGGACACTTGGCATAAATGGAATAATGTATAGACTTTTATGTCTGGCTTTTTTAAGTTAGCCTAATATTCCCAGTGTTCATCTGTGTTGTAGTGTGCATCATTACTTCACTTATTTTAATAGCCTAGTAATATTCTACATTTTGTTTGTAGATTAATTAGTTGATGGGCAATTGGATTGTTTCTACTTTTTAGCTACTATGAATAATACTACTTTGAACATTTGTGTAGAAGTTTTTTTGTAAACACGAGCTTTCAGTTCTCTTTAGTATAAATCTAGGAATGAAAATATGTTTCATATGGTAACTCTATGTTTAACTTTTTTTAAAGATTTATTTATTCACTTTATTTTTTGGCTGTGGTGGGTCTTATTTCTGTGAGCAGACTTTCTCTAATTGTGGAGAGTGGGGACTACTCTTTGTTGTGGTTCATGGGCTTCTCCTTGCAGTGGCTTCTCTTGCTGTAGAGCAAGGGCTCCAGAGTGCAGGCTTCAGTAGTTGAGCTGCCCAGGTTTAGTTGCTCTGCGGCATGTAAGATCTTCCCAGACCAGGGATCAAACCAGTGTCCCTTGCATTGCAAGGCAGATTCTTAACTGGTGGACCACCAGGGAAGCCCTGTGTTTAACTTTTGAGGAACCACCAAATTGATTTCCAAAGTGACTGCACTGCTTTATATCTTATCAGCAGTGTATCAGTATTCCAATATCAAGTTCTTATTACTTGTTACTGTCTACCTTTTTGATTATAGCCATCCTAGTGGGTCTGAAATGATATCTTATTGTGGTTTTGAGTTGCATCAGCTGGTGACTAATGATGTTGAACATCTTTTCATGTGCGTATTGACCATTTGTTTGTCTTTTTTGGAGAAATATCAGTTCAGATCCTTTGTCCATTCTTTAATTGGTTGTCTTTTTATTGTTGACTTATAAGAGTTCTTTATTCCGGATACTAGGCATTCATCAGTTACTACATAATTTGCCAGTGTTTTCTCCTGGTTTGTAGGTTTTTTTTTCATTTTCTTGATTGTGTTCTTTGAGGCATAAAAGTTTTTAATTTTGATGATGTCCAGTTTTTATATATTTTTTGTTGTTGCTTGTGCTTTTGGTATCATATCTAAGAGACCATTGCCTAATCCAAGGTCAGGAAGAGTTATCTCTATGCTTTCTTCTAATAGTTTTATGATTTTAGTTCTTACTTCTAGGTCTGTAATCCATTTTTACATTAATTTTTGTATACTGAGTGAGGAAAGCGTTCAACTTTATTCTTTGGTACGTGGATATCCAGTGGTCCCAGCACCAATTTTTGAAATGATTATTGTTTTCATATTGAATTAATTGTGCCCTTTGCAAAAATCAATTGATAATAGAAGTATTTTTTTTCCTGGACTCTTGATTTTGTACCATTGATCCTTATGCCACTGCACATTGTCTTGATTAGCATAGCTTTGTAGTAAGTTTTGAAATTGAAAAGATGTGAGTCCTTCAATTTTGGCCATTTTCAAGATTGATTTGGCTTCTCAGGATTCCTTGTATTTCCATATGAATTTTAGGATCAGCTTATCAATTTCCACAAAAAAAAAAGTAAAAGAAGATTACCCAAGTCTTTGACAGTGATTGTGTTAAATTTGTAGATCACTTTGGGGAGTACTGCCATCTTAACAATATTAAGTCTTCTGAACCAGGAATGTAGAATGTCTCTCCATTTATTTAAGTCTTTAATTTCTTTCAATAACATCCTGTACTTTTCATTGTGTAAATATTGCTCTTTTGTTAAATTTACTCCTGTGTATTTTTTCTTTTTGAGGCTCTTTTAAATGGAATTCTCTTCTTAATTTTAATTTTGAATGGTTTATTGCTAGTATATAGAAGTAGAATTGATTTTTTTTTGAATATTGATCTTGTGTTTTGCAACTTTGCCGAATTCTTAGTTCTAATGGTACATTGTGTGGATTCTTTAGGATTCTCTATGTACAAGATCATGTTATCTGAAAACATTTTTCTTTTTTTCATCTGAATGCCTTTTAAAAAAATGTATTTATTTATTTATTTTTGGCTGCACAGGGTCTTTGTTGCTGTGCACAGGGCTTTTCTAGTTGTGGAGAGTGGGCAATACTCTTCATTGTGGTGCATGGGCATCTCATTGCAGTGGTTTCTCTTGTTGTGGGGCTCTAGATGGCGTGGGTTTCAGTAGTTGTATGCAGGGTTAGTTGCTCCACAGCATGTGGGATCTTAGTTCCCAGACCAGGGATTGAATCCATGTCCCCTGCATTGGTAGGTGGATTCTTCATCACTGGACCTCCAGGGAAGTCCCCCTTTTATTTCTTATTCTTAACTACTTTCCCTAGCTAGTATTTTCAATACAGTTTTGAGGTAAAGTGGCCAAGGCAGACATACTGTTCTTGTTCCTGATTTTAGAAGGAAAGCTTTCAGTATTTCACTGTTAGGTATGATAACTAGGTTTTTAATGGATGGCCTTCATCAAGTTGAGGAAATTATCTTCTTTTTCTAGTTTTTTTGGGTGCTTTTGTTAAGAAAGGGTGTTGAAAATTTACAGTTTTTTTAATGTGTCTGTTGAGGTGACCATGTGGTTTTGTTTGTTATTTGTAATGTATTACATTAATTAGCTTTCCAATGTTAACCTGACATTGTGTTCCTAGGATAAATTCCACTTGGTGTATAATCCTTTAAATATATTGCTGGATTTGGTTTGCTAGTACTGAACATTTTAACTTTTGTATTCATAGGGGATATTGATCTGTAGTTTGCTTCTCTGTGGTGTCTGATTTTAATATAAGGGTAATACTGTCCTCATAAGTTGGAAAATGTTTCCTCCTCTTCTATTTTAATAGAATAATTTTAAAAGGACTAGTGTTAACACTTCTTTAAAACCTGAGTAGAATTCATTGGTAAAGTATTTGGACCTAGGTAGGTTTTTATTGTTAATTTAATATCTTTACATATAATGATTTTATTCAGATTTTCTATTTCTTTTTGAGTCAGTTTTGGTAGTATGTCTTCCTAAGACTGTTAATTTAATCTAGGCATTTGTTGTCAAATAATTTTTTTTTTCATTTTAAATTTATTTATTTTTTAAATTGAGCTTCCCTTGTGGCTCAGCTGGTAAAGAATTCACCTGCAATGCAGGAGACCTGGGTTTGATCCTTGGGTTGGAAAGATCCCCTTGAGAAGGGAAAGGCTACCCACTCCAGTATTCTGGCCTGGAGAATTCCGTGGACTGTGTAGTCCATAGAATCGCAAAGAGTTGGACACAACTAAATTGAAGGATAATTGCTTTACAGAATTGTGTTCATTTCTGCCAAACATCAACATAAATCAGCCATAGGTATACGTATGTCTCCCTCTTGAACATGCCTCCCATCTTCCTCCCCATCCCACCGTTCTAGGTTGTTACAGAGACCTGGTTTGAGTTCCCTGAGTCATAGAGCAAATTCCCTTTGGCTGTCTATTTTACATATGGTAATTTACGTTTCCACATTACTCTCTCCACATACCCTACCCTCTCCTCCTTCCCCACCCCACCCATGTCCATAAGTCTGTTCTCTATCTCTGTTTTTCCATTGCTGCCCTGCCAATAATTTCATCAGTACCATCTTTTTATATTCTGTATCTACATGTTAATATATGATATTTGTTTTTCTCTTTCTGACTTTCTTCACTCTGAAGAATATTATATGGTAAAGAGGAGAAGGTATAAAGGAAAGTAAGAGGACAGTAAGAGAAATGGTAAAGAAAGGATGGAAAGAATGAGGGGGAAAAGAAAGAATGTCAAAAGGTGCTATCTAACAAAAATGAATTATGAATGGTAGAACTTCAGATTTTTTTTTTTTTTTTTGGAGAGTAGTCCTTCCTGGAATTCTTCACATCATGTTGTTACATATCTGTAATTTACTTTAGAATAGCTCCTTAAGGACAGTGTGATATGTGTGTGTATAATTTTAATCTATACCCTAGGCTAATTAATATTGAGTTAGGTGTACACACATGAGTAGAGGGCAAAAAAGAAAAGAAAAAGTTCACATTCTAATATTCTTAATAATCTTTAATCAACACAGAGGGCCTGTTAATTAGCATAATATATATTAGAGATTATTTTTTATTGGTAAAATAAATAGTATTCAAGAGATGTGTATTGTTATGTGGCAACCTGGATGGGAGGGGAATTTGGGGAAAAATGGATACATGTATATGAATGGTTGTGTCCCTTCTTTGTCCATCTGAAATTATCACAGCATTGCTAATTGGCTGTACCCCAATACAAAATAAAAAGATTAAAAAAATAATAAAAATAAAGATTTGTGCATCTAGGAATATTATACTGGCCCTTTCACAGTTGCATGAACAAGAACAGGGCATGAAAACCTGGTGAACCTGTTAGTCTCTACCATTTGGAGTGGCATTCTGTACTTAGAATTTCAGTTCACCCTGTGTACAGCCTCTTGAGGATTTTGTGACCTGAAATCAGCTAGATAATTTGTTCAGTCATGTTGCATCTGCCTTAAGTGAATCTTTCATCCAAGTTACTTGCTCAAGTGCTTAAGAGGACAGAAAGCTAGGGTTTTAGAAAGCTGGTACTGCAAGTGACATGAGCAGTTTTATTCTTTCTTACTAATAAAAAAAAAAAAAGTGTGGCAGAATTTGACCTAGCAGTTAATGGTGTTATAAAATCCATTTGATAGGTTGTGAAGGAAGAGACTGACTGACCTCAACTACCTCTAACCATTGGAAGCTTCCAATAAAACCTACTAATCAAGAATAATTAAACTGGCTTAAGTCAATTTGGAAATATACTAGGTAAAGCAGGCTGCTTTATAAGGGGTTTAGTTCTTTGGTAAATGAGTATGTGTTCTCTCCATCAATGTAGCATTGAGTACCATCCTTAAAGAAGTTCAAACAAATTCATATAGTCTGCTTTTTTATGTTAAACATGGAGAAATTTAGGCCAAGAACAATTAAGTAACATTCTCAAGGTTAGTGAACACATATAGTGGTGAAAGAGGGACTGGGTCATGGGTCTAATGACCGAGAACACTCACTTGCCATGATAATGGAGTAATATTTTCCAAACAAAAACACATGAGATTGTGACCCAGAACGTCTGATATGACTTACGGACTTAGGACAGAAGACTTGGGACTCCAGCGGGGCTAATGAAACACTCCCATTGCTTTCAGCCATCTTTACTGCTCTCTGCTTACCCGTATTCCAGCTTCTATAAGTCCAATTTTCTCTAACTTCCTTTAACCACACTAGGAAGTTGTGTGTGTGTGTGAAAGTCGCTCAGTTGTTTCCAACTCTTTGTGACCCCCATGGACTATACAGTCCATTGAATTTTCCAGGCCAGAATACTGGAGTGGGTAGCCGTTCCCTTCTTCAGGGGATCTTCCCAACCCAGGGGTCAAACCCAGGTCTCCCGCATTGCAGGCGGATTCTTTACCAGCTGAGCCACAGGTGAAGCCCAAACCCCAATGGGAAGTTACTCATTAGCAAAGTTGGGAAGGTGGGTGCCAACAGTGTTACACAATGACTCTTTCTTTCCATTTCTAGACTCTCATAATGCAGGCCAAGGAAAAAGTGTGTTTCCTTTGTCTTAGGATGCACAATGAATTTTCCTGTTTATTCAAGCTGACCACTTCTTGATGGTCTCTGGCTTACATATTTCAAATGCTGGAAAATTGTATGAAACAAGACCTGTTTCATGGTTTGACTATAGTCAGTTTCAATAATGTCAGTTTTTTGATCAATGTTTTTGGACCCACATTTATCCAGATCCTTAAATCTTTCTACCCTCTATGTTTTATGAATGTGTATTTACCATAAGGTGCTACAGTGATCTTGTATCACATGTCTGAAGGTCTAGGAACGAGCATATGGTCCCAAATAATTCAACACTCCAAGTATCGTTAGTTAGAAAGTATAAATGATTCCCTGATATCCACAGTTTGATTAATTCAACTCAAGAATTAGAGACTCTTCAAGTTGAAAGAGATGTTAAAGATCCTTCTGGCAAACTGTCCCTGTCAAGGCCTCACCCAGGTTCTGTTTACACTGTCACTTGTCACTAATGAAAATGCTCTTTAACCAGTCACCAATTTGAAGCAGCTTTAACTGCCAGAGAGTTCTTTTCTTTTTTAAAAAATAATTTTATTTAATTATTTGTTTTTGGCTGTGATGGGTCTTAGTTGTTGTACAGGCCTTTTCTCTCGTCACGGCGAGCTCCTCTTCCTTGCAGGGCATGGTCTTCTTGTTGCAGTGGCTTCTCTTGTTGTGGAGCGTGGGCTCTAGTGTGCATGGGCTTTAGTAGTTTTGGTGTGTGGGCTCAGTAGTTGTGGCTCCCAGGTTCTAGGGTGCAGAATCAGCAGTTTTGGTGCACAGGCTTAGTTGCTCCACGGCATGTGGGGTCTTCCCAGACCAGGGATTGATCCATTTCCTGCATGGCAGACGTATTCTTTACCACTGAGCTACCAGGGAAACCCCAGACAGTTCTTATTTGATTAGAAATACTTCTCCTTGTGACTTTCACTAGCCTCTTTTTCTATGGTTTATTTAGTATCATGATGAATACCTCTAATTTTTCTTTTACTTATCAGCCCTCTAATTATTTGAAAGTAGCCTTCATGCCCCTATCACAGCTTTAAAGATTATTGAAGAACACAGAAAGAATTCTTTTCTCATGATTATGTTTCTGTACATCTGATGTATAAAACATAAAGTGTAAAATGTTTTTTATACTTTTATTAACTTTTTACAGAAATGATCTGAGCTTTGGTAGAAGTATTTGAAAATTACAAATAGATACCATAGTATGAGAAAGCCCAGAAACAGATGAAACAAGGATTTGAGTGTAAGCACATTATTTGGGAAATGCAGAATTCTTATGGGAATGGAGGAGTAATGTAAGGAAGAGAATCCAACCAATGCAGGGTATGTTGTTAAGCCAGTTATCACAGTGGGCCACTAGAGAGAAATCTCATGGAGAAATTCTGGGAAGTGATGTAAAATAAATGCCTCAGAATGATGCCACCTTAGGGGTGAACTGCTACCTCAGCATTTCCAGCCTACTCCCAGACAAGCTGTCTCCCACAGTCCTGAAATAAAAAGCTCTCAGGCACAGAGGAAGCCATTAGAAGTCGGCTGCAGTACTGCATAGAACACTGACAGCATCTGGGATAATAAGCAAAGTAATGATAATTATTAAAGAATAAAATTTTGATGTAGTTCTATCTGAATATAAAGTATCATAAAATAATGTCATTCTGCAGTATTAACTTGCAGCCTGCTTTGACACTTAGTAATACAGTATTTCATACCTTCCTATGTCAATAAATATAAATTTGTTCATATCATCATTAATGGTGATATACTCTACGATCATTTATTTAACTAATTCTCTGGTTGGACATTTAGATTGGTTCCAGGTTTTTGCAGTTCTTAAGGGAGAGGCTTTGTGTCAGTCTCACTGAACGTTGAATTTATATTTGGTTCAGCTGCCACTCAACTGTATGTTTATTATGATAATGTGCTTTAAAGATATAAACAGTGTGGGAAAGAATACTGTATATTCAAATGCCAGTGATTCATACTTTCTTTGCAGTTCAGAAATAATAGTTCAGATAAGTTTGTATTCAAAATACTGTATTATACCTTGTGATTATATCGCAAGAGACAGCCATTTAGGTTACAGAAATTCAGCTTCATGAATTTAACACCACTACCACAAATTAGAATCCATTTATTTATATTTACAAAAATTGATTTGGATTTGAGCTGAGTACCAGCAGTCCAGAGGAGTCATGGCTTCCTGTGGGCAGTTATGTAGCTGGAGTACTTTTCTCCTCAGAACCCTTGTTGTTTGTTAGTTTAAAGCAGTGCTAAATTATGCCTCATGTACCCATGGTCTCAGCTTGCTGAGCTGGTATGATACCGTCTTAAGTTAGGTTTCTTGGGAAATAGACTGAGATGGAGATATGCCTGTGGGAGGTTTAATGGGGCGTAGTCTCAGAAACATTCTGAGAAACTTCATCTGGAGACATCTTATCCTGGATTCTGATTGTTGTTGTTCAGTCGCTAAGACCTGTCTGACTCTTTGCAATCCCATGAACTGCAGCATGCCAGGCTTCCCTGTCCTTCACCATCTCCTAGAGTTTGCTCAAACTCATGTTCATTGAGTTAGTGATGCCATCCAGCCGTCTCATCCTCTGTTACCCCGTTCTCCTCCTGCCCTCCATCTTTCCCAGCATCAGCGTCTTTTCCAGTGAGTCAGCTCTATGCATCAGGTGGCCAGAGGATTGGAGCTTCAGCATCAGTCCTTCCAGTGAATATTCAGGGTTGATTTCCTTTATAACTGACTGGTTTGATCTCCTGCAGTCCAAGGGACTCTCAAGAGCCTTCTCCAGCACCACAGTTCAAAAGCATCAATTCTTTGGTGCTCACTCAGCCTTCTTTATACATGACTACTAGTAAAACCATATCTTTGACTATTTGGACCTTTGTCGCAAAGTGGTATCTCTGACTTTTTAATACTTTGTTTAGGTTTGTCATAGCTTTTCTTCCAAGGAGCAAGCATCTTTTAATTTCATGACTGCAGTCACCATCCAAAGTGATTTTGGAGCCCAAGAAAATAAAATCTGTCACTGTTTCAACTTTTTCCCCATCTGTTTACCATGAAGTGATGGGAATGGATGCCATGATTTTCATTTTTCTGAATGTTGAGTTTTAAGCAAGATTTTTCACTCTCCTCTTTCACCCTCATCAAGAAGCTCTTTAGTTCCTCTTCACTTTCTGCCATTAGGGTGATATCATCTGCATATCTGAAGTTGTTGGTATTTCTCTCAGCTGTCTTAATTGCAGCTTGTGAGTCATTCACGCCAGCATTTCACATGATGCACTCTGCATATAAGTTAAATAAGCAGGATGACAATATACAGCCTTGACATTCTTCTTTCCCAAATTTTGAACCAGTTTGTTCTTCCCATGTCTGGTTCTAACTGTTGCTTCTTGTACTTTATACAGGTTTCTTAGGAGACAGGTAAGGTGGTCTGGTATTCCCATCTCTAAGAATTTTCCCACAGTTAGTTGTGATCTACACAGTCAAAGGCTTCAGCATAGTCAGTGAAGCAGAAGTAGATTTTTTTGGAATTCTCTAGCTTTTGCTATGATCCAACGGATGTTGGCAGTTTGATCTTTGGTTCTTCTGCCTTTTCTAAATCCAGCTTGAACATCTGGAAGTTCTTGGTTCACATACTGTTGAAGCCTAGCTTGAAGGATTCTGAGCATTACCTTACTAGCATGTGAAATGAGTGCAATTGTACAGTAGTTTGAACATTCTTTGGCCTTGCCTTTCTTTGGGATTGGAATGAAGCCTGACCTTTTCCAGTCCTGTAACCACTGCTGGGTTTTCCAAATTTGGTGACATATTGAGTGCAGCACATTCACAGCATCATATTTTAGGACTGTAAATAGCTCAGCTGGAATTCCATCACCTCCACTAGCTTTGTTCATAGTAATACTTCCTAAGGCCCACTTAACTTCACACTCCATAATGTTTGGCTCTAGGTGAGTGACCACACCATGATGGTTATCTAGGTCATTAAGACCTTTTTTGTATAGTTCTCTGTGCATTCTTGTTACCTCTTCTTAATCTTTTCAGTTTCTGTTAGGCCTTTGTTGTTTCTGTGCTTTATTGTGCCCATCTTTGCATGAAATGTTCTCTTGATAGCTCCAATTTTCTTGAAGAGATCTTGTCTTTCCCATTCTTTTATTTTCCTCTAATTCTTTGCATTGTTCACCTAGAAGGGTTTCTTCTCTCTCCTTGCTATTCTCTGGAATTCTGCATTCAGTTGGGTATATCTTTTCCTTTCACCTTTGCTTTTCGCTTTTCTTCTTTTCTCAGCAAGTCCTCCTCTTTTACTTCAGCAAGACAACCACTTAGCCTTCTTGGATTTTTTTCTTGATGATGGTTTTGCTCACCACCTCCTGTACAATGTTACGAACCTCCATCTATAGTTCTTCAGGCACTCTGTCTACCAGATCTAATCCCTTGAACCTATTTGTCACCTCCACTGTATAATCATAAGGGATTTGATTTAGGTCACATCTGAATGGTCTAGTGGTTTTCCCTACTTTCTTCAATTTTTAAGCCTGAATTTTGCAATAAGGAGCTCATGATCTGAGCCACAGTCAGTTCCGGGTCTTGTTTTTGTTGACTGTATAGAGCTTCTCCATCTTTGACTACAAAAAATTTAATGAATCTGATTTCATTGTTGACCATCTGGTGATGTCCACATTTTTAGTCATCTCTTGTATTGTTGAAAGAGGACGTTTGATATGACCAGTGAGTTCTCTTGGCAAAACTCATTTTAGCCTTTGCCCTGCTTCGTTTTGTACTCCAAGGCCAAACTTGCCTGTTACTCCAAGTATCTGTTGACTTCATACTTTTGTATTCCAGTCACCTATAATGAAAAGGACTTTGTGTGTGTATGTGTTACTCTTTTTTTTTTTTTTTCCTGGAGAAATTTACAAGGCTAGTAGAAAAAACTTCAAATCCTGACATTGCATTTGACCCAGAAACTCATTCTCTCTGCTTTCCCACACATCCTGTATCCCTTTTACATTTAACTAGCCCTTCTGCTTGGCTAGGTATCTATAGGCTTTGTCCGTTTGCTATCAAAAGTGCCTTCAAGTGAAAGTGTTAGTTGCTCAGCTGTGTCCAATTTGCGACCCATGGACTGTAGCTTACCAGGCTCCTCTGTCCATGGAGTTCTCCAGGCAAGAATACTGGAGTGGGTAGCCATTCCCTTCTCCAGGGGATCTTTCTGACCCAGGCATCAATCTCAGGCCTCCTGCTTTGCAGGTAGATTCTTTACCATCTGAGCCGCCAGAGAAGCCCTAGGGAAGTTATCAAAGGACATTCCAATGGGTGCTGAATAGTCTTCCTTTCCCCTTATGATGTAACACAATGAATGCTAGCTGATCCAACTTTCTTTACCCCACCAGTACAGGGACTCTTTTTTTTTTTTTTTAATATTTGTTTATTTTCGTGCTGGGACTTAGTTGGGGCACACAAGATCTTTAGTTGCAGCATTTGGGATCTTTTAGTTGTGGCATGTGAGCTCTTTAAGTTGTGACGTGTAGGATCTAGTTTCTTAACCAAAGACGGAACCCAGGCCCCCTGCATTTGAAGTATGGAGTCTTAGCCGTTGGACCAGCAGGGAGGTCCCAAAGGGCCTCTTTTCCTTGCCTGCCTGCTTCTTCACACAAGAACTCTAAAATGACCACGTGGTAGCCACGTAGTGAAATTTAATAAGACTCAATACTGTGTTCCTCTCTGGAAGCATTTTCTCTAAGCAAACTATGTAGAACTGACAAGCCTGTAAAGAAATCATGGAGTTGCAGTGACAGAAAATCCTTGGGGTCCTTCTGAAGAAAGCTACTCCTACTTCCATAACCTGGGTTTCTTTTCCCTCTTTGGAAACTGTCCCCATACAATGGCCATTGATTTGTGTGAAACCAATCCTGAAGAATCATGCCCATCCATACATGATACTGTACATTCATAAATCTGTTCTACTTCTCTATCTGGCCTGCAGGTTTGGAGGAATGTAGTATGTGATAGGGCCAGTGATTCTCATGGTTTCTGGGTCCACTGTCACATCTCTTTGGTAAAAGTGCTCACTTTGTCTGAGACAGTGATTCTTTGTATAGTGGTGTTGTCTGAGGCACTTTAGGCAGGAAAATTAAACCTGTACCTGAAATAGATTTCAATATTTAATTTGGAGGGGATGTCTCAGCAAGCCCCAGACTACTGGGCCCCTAAAAACTTCACTGACACAGGTAGGCCTGAATTTTCATAGGGTTTGTCTCCTATACTCTGGAGTGCATGTGTCTTACCAAGGTGTACAGAGTACCTGCCCATTTCTTACACAGTCAGTTCAACTAACATGAAATGTCTGATGTCATAGAACAATGAGACAGATGTTCTGTGGGAAGTCCAGATGGTCTAGGTACTTTCCACTATGTTATAATGGAGTGTACAGGGAAGCCTGGCATGTTGCAGTCCATGGGATCAAGAAGAGTTGGACACGACTTGGTGACTGAACAACTACAACATAATGGAGTGTGAAAGAGTTAACTTTATTCTGGTGCAAAACCATTAATGTATACTGTTGTCCATTCCATGTAAAAGCAAACTGCTTATGCTCCTCCTGCTTGCTTGGTATTGAAAATTAATACATTTGTCAGATTAATAGCCACATACCACTTAATAAGGTCTGTGTTAATCTGCTATAACAATGATATCACATCCATTTCATTAGTTACAACTAGGATTACTACTTAGTCAAGATATTATTCTCCTTGTATTTTAGAGGTCAGACAAGGAAAATACATAGGAATATAATGAGTACCATATAATGGTACTAATCTCTGTCATTCCCATTAGAGAAGTATTGTTTTATATTTTACAGTCTTCCAAGGATGAGGAGGGAATATCAAGGGTTTCCATTTGGACCTGTCATAATAGTTTTTCTCTCATAGGTCAGGAAACCAATGTGAGGGTTCTGCCCATTGCTAAGTATGTCCATTCCAACAATGTATTTATGTACCAGGGAAATCACCATTAGATCATCTTTTGTGTATTTTAATTCTTGGAACCAATGAAGTCATTATGAGATGGACTTGGGCCAAGATTCTATTTATTCCCTGGCCTGCTTATTCTAACAGAATTCGATTCCTTATTCTAACAAAGGTGTGATTACATTTCAGGCCGTGGCATATCCAACTCAGTGTTCACTCAGACTTTATATCCAACATTCCTCAAAATCTTGTATGTATTCCCTTTTCTCAGTTTATAATAAACCTAAGAAAAGTCTGGGGAATGACTGGGGAAAGAATCCTCACCATTACATTTTGTATTGTTTTGGTAAATGGAATGTCCTCAGGGCCATCCCAGGTAATATAATTAGCTGTTGAATTTTCTACTTCATTTAACATAGGATGTTCCTTTTAGAAAGCTTCTAAGAACCATCACAGAAACTTATTAGAACTGAATGTCAATATCCTTAGTAGTATGTTTTTAAACCCAATGTTATAGGAGAGTGCCTCTGTATCAACAACTCTCCCTTAGGCTGCTTTATATTCTGTTCCCGAGATTCAGCATTCTCAGGATCTTCTTCCTTGCCCATGATCCCAGTTTTGGACCTCTGCATTATTACTGAGATGCTACAGCTCATTTGTTCCTCATTTCTCTCCTACCTTAGCAAACCCAATGCCCCTCCTCCCCAATTATGTTGGGATTTTACTCTAGTTATTGATCTGGTTTCCAGGACACAGGTTGTTGGCAGATCCTGAGAAGGGCAAGTATTGTTTTGTAACTCACCCATCTATTTGAAACATCTGCATATGCTTCAAGCAAAACTGTCATCTTCTCACAAGAATGAATGAAGCATTTCTGCAGGCTCAGAGGATTCAGATATACAGGGGTTCAAAGTTCTGAACGGGATCTAGCTAGAATCCTTAACCCAAGTCTCAGGGTCTCTTTCTTTCCATCTCAGGGCCCTGACTTCAGCATAGGAAACTTTCTAGGGTTGAAAATGCAATATTTTCTGAAATTCTGCTTCTCTTATGATTAGGTCCTGAGCCAGTGATGACTTAAGTGCTGCCTTGTAGGATCTTACTCTTTCAATTAGTCCCTCCCTCTCCTTCCCCTACTGTGTCCACAAGCCTGTTCTCTATCTTGTGTATATGTGTGTTTTCAGTCACCAAGTTGTGTCCAACTCTTTGCAACCCCATGAACTACAGCACGTTAGGCTTCCCTGTCTTTTACTATCTCCCGAAGTTTGCTCAAACTCATGTCCATTGAGTCAGTGATGCCATTCAACCATCTCATCCTCTGTTGCCCCCTTCGCCTTATGCCCTCAATCTTTCCCAGCATCAGGTTCTTTTCCAGTGAGTTGGCTCTTTGCATCAGGTGGCCAAAGTATTGGAGTTTCAGCTTCAGCATCAGTCCTTCCAATGAATATTCAGGGTTGATCTCCTTTAGGATGGACTGGTTTGATCTCCTTGCAGTCCAAGGTACTCTCAAGAGTCTTCTCCAGCACCACAATTTAAAAGCATGAATTCTTCATTGCTAAACCTTTTTTGTGGTCCACCTCTTACATCTGTACATGACTACTGGAAAAACCATAGCTTTGACTATATGGACCTTTGTCGGCAAGGTGGTGTCTTTGCTTTTTAATATGCTTTTTAGATTTGTTATAGCTTTCCTTCCAAGGAACAAGCGTCTTTTAATTTCACGGCAGCAGTCTTCCCTGGTGTCTCAGACAGTAAAGAATCTGCCTGCAATACGTGAGACCCAAATTCAATCCCTGGGTCAGAAAGATCCCCTGGAGAAGGGAATGGCTTCCCACTCCAGTATTTTTGCCTGGAGAATTCCATGGAGAGAGGAACCTGGCAGGTTACAGTCCTTAGGGTAGCAAAGAATGGGATACAATTGAGTGGCTAACACTTTTTCCACCTTACTAAGTCTTAAAAGTAGCTTTCCAACTAGAAGAGGCTGAGTTGAGCCTTTTCTCGTTCATTTTCTCTGATTATGGAAATATTCTACAACTGTACTGTTCAGTGTGGCAGCTACTAACTATATGTGGCTACTTGAAACGTGGCTACTTGAAATGTGGCTAGAGTGACTGAAAAACTGAATTTTTAAAATTTTGCTTAATTTTATCTAGGTATAAAATTAGGGACTTCCCTTGTAGTCCAGTGGTTAAGGATCTGCACTTCCAATGTAGGGGGTTCAAGTTTGATCTCTGGTTGGGAAACTAAGTTACCACAAGCCACACTAAGCCACATGTGGGTAATGCTACCATACTG
This sequence comes from Cervus canadensis, assembly GCF_019320065.1. NCBI lineage: Eukaryota > Metazoa > Chordata > Mammalia > Artiodactyla > Cervidae > Cervus > Cervus canadensis. Next base: position 50,248,979 of record NC_057391.1, on the reverse strand, counting down.
GACAAAGTTTAAAGTCCTGATGGCCCATATAAATCAGGGTGAGTATCTACTTTAGCATCCAGAAGCAACCAACACTAATTTTCCCAGATGTCCCACTTTTTCCATTGGTTTCCTTAAGAGAGTTCACTTCATGACCAGCTAAGCCCTTTTTGTTGTTGTTTAGTCACTAAGTTATGTCTGATTCTTTGGAGGATCTTCTTAGAATCTTAAGTATTTGTAGGATCTTAGGTATTCACGTTTTGCTTTGAATTGATGAGTGATCATCTTTAGCCTATTTTCCTTGCACTTAGAAACACTGATCGTGTTCAGCAACAACTATGCAGTTCCACAAACCTTGTAATTACTACTTCTCCCATACCTCTCAAATGCCAGATATATTGCATAGCCACTGCTTCTCCTTCCAGATCATAACCTACTCAGCTGCAGTTGGAGTGCCATAATGATTTTACTGACTTCCCTGGTGGCTCAGACGGTAAAAGCATCTGCCTACAGTGCAGGAGACCTGGGTTCAATCCTTGGGTCAGAAAGATCCCCTGGAGAAGGAAATGGCAACCCACTCCAGTACTCTTGCCTGGAAAATCCCATGGACGGTGGAGCCTGGGAGGCTACAGTCCATGGGGTCGCAAAGAGTCTGACACGATTGAGCGACTTCACTTTCACTTTCAGTGATTTTACTGCTTCAGCATACCAGTACTACCAATGCTCTACCTACCTAGAGCGATGAAGTCCTCACAGGCAGCTGGCCAGCAGGTGACTCAGCTCCTGAATACCATCCTTAGAGCCTGCTACCTAGCCCATTCCTAACACATTCTGAGGTTACCTAGGAGCAAGAGTTGAGACAAGGATTCAGGTACAGGTGATGTATTGAAAGAGTTCACTTCAGGAAGAAACTTAAAAGAGAGAGAAGGGCAATGCTTTGGTGCATTTAAAAAGGCTTCCTTTTCTTCTCCCCTTGAAGGTAGACCAAGGGGATTTCTCTCCAGAATATACTGTGGGTATCTGGTCAGACTCCTGGAGATAAATCTCACAGTCTTGTGGGTGCCCTGCATGACTGAATCCCATTGGAATTTTTAACTGTCTGAGTTGTCTGCAGTAAGCCTCCAGCAATTTGTCAATCACAGTTTCTACCCAGGCACTGGTTCCTGTGCTATTTCCAGTCATGAATCTGCTCTGTTCTATGCTTAACAATACAAACGATGAAGTATTTTTACTGAGTCTGGGCAGAGATTTCAGCATTTTCCGAAGAAAACATACCTAAAACTCTGTTCTTCCATGGTTATTTGGGATAATCATGTAGAAAATTATTACAAATTATACACATTTAATTAAGGGACCCCCCCCCCCCAGAATTCCTGTGTCTTTTATGTTAGCTTGGAGGAAACCTGAACCCATTCTGAAAACCAGCCAGTGATCACTTATATGCTAAAATAGCATATAAGTCTCCTGTGAAAACATTTTGAACAACTCTCATGAATATAAAACAATCTAAAGGGTTTAAATTTCAACACAATAACTGTTTTAGAGTGTGTATTTTATTTTATTTTTTATTTTTTAAAGATTTTTTTTTATGTGGATCAGTTTTAGTCTTTTGAATTTGTGACAGTATTGCTTCTATTTTGTATTTTGTTTTTTTGGCTGAAACACATGTGCAATCTTGGATCCCCCACCAGGGACTGAATCCATACTCCTGGACAACCAGGGAAGCTCCTATAAGTGTGTATTTTAAATCTTACGTCAGTAAAGAAGAGTTTCTTCTAACATCAAAAAAGAGCAGACTTTTTAATGGAATAAAAAATTTGATGAAAAATAGCTCAGTTTTACAATTTAGCTTAAAAAGGACATTAAATAGAATAGATTGCTATGGATACAACAACATAGAGTTCATAAAGTTTTCAAATATAATAAAATCTGTTGAATTTTTCTATATTAAATATAAGTAGAAAAAATAAGTAAGAGAGAGAGAGAAAGCAGGAGAGGAAGGGGAAAGAACATGAAACAATGTGGTTGCAGGTCAAGTCTGGCTTGACAATGGGGCTGGGCCCTCTGGAATATAAATCACACTGGAAGTTTTCCCAGCTGGAGGCAAAAGGGTCAGGCTTCTAGACTTTTAAGTCAGTCATTTACTAACACCCCAGACACTAACCCATGTACCTGGAACGCCTACTTTGTACTTTGAACAATAATTTATTTATTTATTTATTTATTTACTGAACAATAATTTAAAATTTGGAAAACTTTGTACAAAAGTGGCCTCAGGCCCATCCTGCTGTTCACTTTCTTCTGAGATTTCCTGGTTAATTTTTTTTAAAATAAAGTGTTTTAAATTTTTGTTTATTTTATTTACCTATGTTTAATTTTTTGGCTCTGCCGTGTCTTGGTTGCTGCACGCAGCCTTTCTCTAACTGCGGCTAGCAGGGGCTTCTCTTGTTGTGGATACAGGCTTAACTGCCCCCCAGCATGCGGGTTCTTAGTTCCCTGACCAGAGATGTAACTCTTGTATCCTGCATTGGCAGAGGAATTCTCAACCACTGGACCACCAGGGAAGTCCTTTCCTAGTTAAGTTTATTGGAGAGTAATACTAATAGCAAAAGTCAGTAGTCCCTCAAATATTCCCATTGGTCAAGCTGTGATACTTGAGCAGCATAATAACAATATTAATCACTACTATTATAAGAATTGATGAAAAATATAAGTCTGTGAAAGTTAGTGAGTGGAAGGGTATCCAAAAGAAAAAATTAATATGAATTAATATAAAGTATATAAAAATATCATAAATACAAAATGTCCATGTTAAAAGGACATCTTTAATGTTAATTCTAGGTACACATGAGATGAGAGTTGTTGTTGTCCAGTCACTGAATCATGTCCAACTGTTTGTGATGCTATGAACTGCAGCATGCCAGTCTTCCCTGTCCTTCTCTATCTCCCGGAGTTTGCTCAAACTCATGTCCATGGAGTCAGTGATGCCATCCAACCATCTCATCCTCTGTCACCCCCTTTTTCTTTTGCCCTCAATCTTTCCCAGCATCAAGGTCTTTTCCAGTAAGTCAGCTCCATGCATCAGGTGGCAAAAGCATTGGAATTTCAGTTTCATCATCAATCCTTCCAATGAATATTCAGGGTTGATTTCCTTTAGGATTGACTGGTTTGATCTTGCTGTCCAAGGGCCTCTCAAGAGTCTTCTCCAGCACCACGATTCAAAAGCATCAATTCTTTGGCGCTCAGCCTTCTTCATGGTCCAACTCTCACATGAGAGCTAGTGGTAGGCAAAAATGCTGATAATTTAAGAGGCAGAGATGGAAAAGATAGTTTTTCTTTTTAAAACAGTTATGAGTTCATATTGACCTCAGTTTATCATCTGTGCCTATGCATGCGTGTGTGCTAAATCTCTTCAGTTGTGTCCTACTGAAGAGACAGTAAGTTACTTCTTAAAAAGCCTCTGTAGAAGAAAATAAGCAAGAAAATTCCGTTGGACTGAAATACTATCCTCTGGGGCAAATGTGGCTTTCTTAAGAATACTAGGAGTTGAATGTATGTCATACTTAAATAATTCAGAAACAATTAAATACAATTATTTCATCTGGTTATTTAAGAAACTGACACATTTGTTCTATATTTTCCCATCCTTTTAATATTCCTTTTCAGTGACAGGCTAATGACCTCTGTTTCCTTCTTCATCTGTCTAATTTCCCCCTTCAAGCAGAATGCAGTTCTAAGGAGCAGAAGGGAGAAAATATCTCCTTTCTTTTCAAGAGTTTTTGTGCTTTGTTACTCAGTCGTGTCCACCTCTCTCTGGCTGCATGGACTGTGGCCCGCCAGGCTCCTCTGTCCGTGGACTTCTCCAGGCAAGCATACTGAATTGGGTTGCCATTTCTTCTTCCTGAGAGTTTTTAGAAGTTTGTTTTTTTTTTTTTTTTTTAGGAAAAAACTTTTCTGTATACCTCCATTCAACTCAGTGGTGCAAAAGGGAATAGTTTTCTACTGTAGTTTGAAGTCTCTATGCTAGAGGTCTCTGCTCTTGGTTTAGACGTTTTACTGTGTTATTCTAAAATAAACGTGACAAAGTTTCAGAGCTTGAGTATAGGAAGTCTTTCTGTATGATGGTTGGGTACTATCATCATTCCTTATTCCACCTAGGATCTGAGTCAAACAAAACAGCTGGTCTACCAAACCTTTATAAAAAGTAACAGCCTGGAGAGCTACCCAAAGATGCCTTCAAAGCTTAATGCCTACAGAGAGCACAGATGCTTTCGGCAGGATGGGAATGATTCCAGAAGGGGTGCAGCCTCCACATTTTGAGTAATCAAAACTGCAGAAAGTTTTCAAGCTATAAATCTGTTAATACTTATATAAAAACTGTTTCATGTTCAGAATAAAAACGTATTCATCACTGTTATGGGTACATACTGAGAATTTCTGATCTTTTGGAAGACAGATGCTGAAAAAAATTGCAAGAAAATTGGCAGTCATTTAGTTCAGTTTTTTAATTTTAAAATAACACAGATGCTCAAGGATCTTCATGAAATGGGATGCAGTGGAGATGAGTGTAGTGCAGGAATAGAAATGGAGCACTAGGGAGAATAGTGATTTCTGAGGAAGTAGAAAACAAGGCTGTAAGAAATTTTGCTTTACAAAAACCGGCACTAGAGAATCAGCCTTATTCATTTCTTAATTTGTTTTTGCATTTATTTATTCCTCCATATAACAACAAAAGGTTTATTTAGTCTTTATTATATGCCAGACACAGAAACCGAGGAAGCTCTAGCATAGCAGCTTATTCTTTTTGCGTCTTGCTGTAACTACAGTGTCACTCTCTTCTGAGAGTGCCTGCTTCTTTCCACATTTCTTATTCAGTTCTTAGAATTTCACAAGTCCTCTAGAGTCTCTCTCTGACATGAAGTTTTAGCCTTGGCTTTCATTGTTAAATGACCTATTCTTCTGGGATTTCTTGGTTCAGATTTCTGAGAGAGAAAAATCTGATTGACTCAGTTCATTGAGCCATATCTATTGGTACTAGATACATCATAGGATCTGCTAGGTTTATGCGTTGACTGTCCATTTCCTCTCCCTACCATGCAGCCGAGTTAAAATAGTTGTTGTCAAGGTGATGCTGGGGCACAGTCAGTTGGTATTAAATAGGGCTGAGCTATAAATAGGGGTCATGAATGAGACGAGTAGCAAGAATTAGTGTCCAATACACTGTTACCAGAAATTTAGGCAGTAAGTTGGTCTATAATGAGGGAAAATTCCCTTAATTATATTTAATGATCCAAGTGATATTCTTCTGCTTTATTCACAACCTCTATTTAATACAGATCATACTTCCAAAATATTTCTTAACTCTCTTCTCTCAAACTTCTGTACTATTACTTCTTTAGGTCAGGTTCTCATGATGTGCTTTCTTTAATATCTCTCTTGGGTTGCAGCAATAGTGTGAGTTTCCTGCCCCTTCACTGAGTAGTGATGTACATAAATACAGATCTCACTATTTCACTTTCAGACTTGAGAACCTTCATATAAAGATTAAGACCAGGTTCCTTAACATGGCAGACATGCCATCAGTCTTCTTATCACACCTAATATTATAAGAAATGAACTGCTTGTAATCACACCATGTTTTTTTCTATCTTCAGGCGTTTGTTTATGCTGTTACCTTTGCTTCAAATACCCTTCACCTTCTTTTAAAAAGATATTAACAGAGAAATATATTTTATATTTACTCCAGTATTTGCCATTTCTGATGCTTTTTGTTCCCTCTTGAAGATCTCCCTGGTGTTATTTCACTTATGCCTGAAAAACTTCTATCATACTTTTTATCATTTAGGTCTCCTGATGATAAATTTGCACAGGTGTCCTGGTGCCAAGATTGCATGTTTTTCTTTTATATGAAAATATCTTTATGTTGCTTTCATTATTGACACATTTTTGCTGGACAAAGAATTCTGGCTTAAGGGTTTTTCCTTCTTTATCTTTAGTTTTTAGAGATTTGATTGTTATGAGTAGACATGATTTACTTCATTTTTATTCTGTGTGGTGGCCACTGAACTTCTTAAAGCTGTCAATTTGTTTCTTTTACCCAAATTTGGAGAGTTTTTAACCACTATTTTAAAAATATTTCTTCTGTTCCAATCTAAATCTTCTCTCCTTCTGTAACTTCAATAACTTTATGTCACGTATATTAGAGCTACTGATATTTTCCATAGGTCCCTGAGTCTCTGTTCATATTTTAAAATTTTTTCTCTTTATTGTTCAGACGGAATAATTTCTAGTGACTTGTCTTAGAATTGCCTGAAGTTCCTTTGTCATCTCTATTCTACTGTTCTGCCCATCTAATGAGTTTTTAAAAATTTCACTAATGATAGTTAAAATAGCTGCTTTAAATTCCTTGTTTGCTAATTCCAGTATTTGGATCATCACAAAGTCAGCCTTCATTGAAGTCTTTTTATTTTCAGACTGAGTCACATTTTCATATTTCTGCATATGTCAAGTAAAGAGGAAATGGCCACCCAATCCAGTATTCTTTCCTGGAGACTCCTGTGGATGGAGGAGTCTGGTGGGCTGCTGTCCATGGGGTTGCACAGAGTCAGACATGACTGAAGCGACTTAGCATGCATGCATGCATTGGAGAAGGAAATGGCAACCCACTCCAGTATTCTTGCCTGGAGAATCCCAGTGACAGAGGAGCCTGGTGGGCTGCCGTCTATGGGGTCGCACAGAGTCAGACGCGACTGAAGCAACTTAGCAGCAGCAAGTAACTTTGGGTTGTAACTTAGACAATGTAAATACTAAAATAATGTTATGGAGACTCTGGATTCTACTATTTTCCTCCAAAGAGTTGTTTTAACATGAAATTAAGCTTGTCAGACTCAATCTGAAAATTTTGTGTCTTGGGAAATATATCAGATCATATATCCATCATTAGCTGAGCAGCTTGAAGCCTGTCCATGCATGTATCATTCATTAGTCAATTAAAGATTTAGATAGAATTTATATACAGAATTTTGGGTTCTTTGTCTCTGGTTCTGTTTTCCACTTGCTCCAAACTCTATCCTCTGGTTAGTCAGGCCAGAAATACTATGAGTTTTCCAATATTGTTCCAACTGTACTTTGCCCTCAGTTTAAAAGCTATAAAAATGGCAAATGAACTCCATGCCATTCCCTTCACCCAGCTATACTTTTTCTTCCTTAAATTGCCTGCTTTTGGTCACTCTCTAAAGCCTACAGGTGATTATTTTATATTGTGTTTAGAGTTTATAGTTCCTATAAACTACTGATGTATTGGTCCAGTAGATTAATTGGTCATATAAGAATTTTAGCTCCTTTGCTCTTTCTCTCTCTCTCTTTTTTTTAATACCAAAGAACATTTATTTATTTGTCTAGAATTAGTTAAGATGTTTTCTCCTCAGAGAAACCTTCTCTTTTACCTATCTCCTTCACGTTGAAAGTTAGTTAGCTACCTAAGAACTAGTTAAGTGTTCCCTCTTTGGGCTTTCATAGGACTTTGTATCAAATTTGATTATATACTTTTTAGATTTTAGTGAAATTACTTATGTATATGCATTTTTTTCCAACTGACTGCAAGAATTTGACCTCAGGTAGTTTGTTCCTTTATCTTCATATCCCTAGTGTCTAGTATGAGATCCAGTACATGGGCTAAATATTTTGTTGAATATTCTGTATTGATAATGAATTGATTCTGTATCGATAGGCCATGAGATAGGATTTTTATGATTCTCTCCCTGTTGTTAAGTGTGTAAGGGTATAGTATCCAGATATTCAAATCACGTGTGTAAGGGTATAGTGTCCAGATATTCAAAGCACAGAGTTAAAAGGGACATGTGCAGTCTACTTCTTGGCCTAGTAGGGTAGGATGGTTATGGAGATAGTCAAGTAGTCTGGAGTCCTAGAAAGGGTTTTAGATCCAGCAGTGGGAATGACAATTCCACCTAGAAACTGAGATAGAATCTATGTCCTATTTAGTAGGCATTGATGGTGGGGACAAGAGAAGAAGTTAGCCACATCGTGGGCCTACAGGTGCCTGGAGGTTCTTATCTCATTCCAGATTCTCCTCACCTAGTCTGCAATAGCCTTGTCACTGGCTGAGTTGAACCTTAAGTCTGGTGATCTTCAATGATTAAAGTTTATTTCTTCCAGGGGACATGTCAGTCCTGGTCCCAGAAATGTCATGTTTTTTGATTTGTTTCATTAGGCCTTAAGCTTGTATTGATCCTTAAAAGGCCCCTAACTAAAGTGAAAATACTAGTGGAAGGAGTAACAGTTTAGAAGATAGTCAATTAACTGATAGTTTACTGAGACCAAGACCAGGCAAGAATGTGCCACATGATGAGTTTAAATAGTCTATAGCATTGTGGCAGTGGAGTGGATAAGACAGAAGAAGGGCAACTGTAAAACATTTCCGTGTTGTTTCGGGGGACCCTTGTCCATTTTCCCTTCATAGACTTTCAAAGCCCAGGTCCTTAGGATACAATGTTTTCCCTATTTCTTGAGAAAAAGATGAAAATAATTTGTGACTACTAACTATGTTCTATAAGTTTTACAAAAGTTTTGTATACTTTTCTATAAAAGATAAATTTCACATTATAGCAGTCATCAATCCAAAGTAACTGTTTGAAATTTATGTCCGGTTTCTGTTTATTGTATCCAGTAAAGGACAAAGAAAAACCTGCCTAATAACCTATCTCAAATGAGATAATAGAGTTATGACAGGATACTATCATTATTGAACATTTCAGCCCAGGAAACAATTATAAGAGAGTTGGAACTCATTCTACTTTGAGGAACATATCTGATTGTAGGCAAAATACTTTGGATTTGCCCCAGAAATGAAGAGGGGTAGGAGGAGTGTGTAGTTTCACTTGAACATTAAAGTATTATGTCTAAGCAGAGAACTAAAACTGCACAAGAGTTGGGTTGCAGCCAGTGTGGTGTTATCTGCATGTTGTGTCATATTGTTTTGAATGGAGAAAAATGAAGGAATGGCAGAGTAATCCTTGACTGATCTCTAGGTTTTTAGCTGGGCAAAATATTATGCCTAGCTAGAGGTTATTAACTCTAGAGTCAACAAATATCTTAAGCAATCAGAGTTAGCAGTTGCCAAAATATTGAGATCAAAAAATTTCTGGCCTCATAAAATCATTTAAAATATAGTCACAAAGATTGAGTTATATGTGAAAGTGAAAGTCGCTCAGTCGTGTCCGACTCTTTGCGACCCCATGGATGTCCATGGAATTCTCCAGGCCAGAATAATTCTACTGGAGTGGGTAGCCTTTCCCTTCTCCAGGGGCTCTTCCCACCCCAGGGATCAAACCCAGGTCTCCCGCATTGCAGGCGATTCTTTACCAGCTGAGCCACAAGGGAAGCCCTATATGTGAAAGAGAGAACTACTATTTTATTTGGTATTGCATATTTATTTAATCATTCAAAATGTTATTTCAAGTAAAGTACTAAGTTGAGGTATGCAATATGCTTCCATGTGGTTTCTCTAAGTCCTAGTGTGTAACTTTGTTAATGAGGTGCTTTAGACACTGCTGTCCTTCTCCTTAGTACCTAAGATGAATGGAAGAGCATGCATGATAAGTACATAATGACCAAGTGTGAAGGTATCCATCCTTGTAAGTGAGCTTAAAGCTACTATAAAGTGACAAGATCGAAAAAGAAACAACTTCAGTACTTTGGAGAGTTAATTTTATTCTGGGAAGTTAGCATGTGCAGGTTTATAAGGTCTCCCAGATGAAGTAGTTTGAAAAGTGTTGAGTGATGAGATGTTGAAGGCACAGATGTTAAAGATGTTAGCTGTTATATTTCTGTTTCAAGCTCTGCCATGTGTCTTCCATTAGTATAAACCTATTAAAATTATTACATCTCTTGACAATGCAGTGGCTGATGGCACTTACATTCTTGTCTATTATCTCTGTTGTTTTCAGTCTTCTTGCCATAATATGATGCTTTTATATGAGGTCACTGAATAGCAGGAAGCATGTTTGCTGTCACATCAGAAATATATTATTTTGAAATTTAAAAATATGCTTTTATTTACTCTACCCAAACTCTGAAATAAGATAGTTAATAAAGACTAAGCTCTGTTACTTAATTTCACACTATATAAGAGTGCTTGAAAACTACATTTCTAAATATCTTTGAATCATTATTTTCCCCTTTACATTTTTTTCTCCAGTTCAACTTATTATCTAAACTACCTAAGGTAAGTCTTTTCCTGTTCTTATGCAAAACTGATAACTAAATATTTGGATTCCTGTAATATAGGGCATAATATTTGGGTGCCTGGCCTGCTCACAACCCCTTTCTGAACAAAAAGACCAGTAGCAGCCCTTAAGCAGAGGTTACAATGCTCAGGTTTATAGGCTCTCAATACCATAACCACAGTTGATTAGACCCAAAGGTATCAGTTTGACCAGAGGTCAAATTGCCAACATCCGTTGGGTCATAGAAAAAGCATAGGAATTCCAAGGAAACATCTACTTCTGCTTCATTGACTACGCTGAAGCCTTTGACTGTGTGGGTCACAACAAACTGGAAAATTCTTGAAGAGAGATAGGATTACCAGACCACTTTACCTGTGTCCCGAGACAACTGTATGCAGGACAAGAAGCAACAGTTAGAACCGGATGTGGAACAACAAACAGTTCAAAATTGGGAAAGGAGTATGTCAAGGCTGTATACTGTCACCCTGCTTATTTAATTTATATGCAGTACATCATGTCAGATTCTGGGCTGGATGGCTCACAAGTTGGAATCAAGATTGTCAGGAGAAATATCAACAACCTCATATATGCAGATGATACCACTTTAATGGCAGAAAGGGACAAACTAAAGAACCTCTTGATGAGGGTGAAAGAGGACAGTGAAAAAACTAGCTTAAAACTGAACATTCAGAAGGCTAAGATCATGGCATCTGGTCTTATTACTTCATGGCAAATAGATGGGGGGAAAGTGGAAACAGTGACAGATTTTCTTTTCTTGGGCTCCAAGATCACTGCAGACAGTGACTGTTGCCATGAAATTAAAAGATGCTTGCTGCCTAAAAGCTATGACAAATCTGCTGCTGCTGCTAAGTCTCTTCAGTCGTTTACGACTCTGTGCGACCCCATAGGCGGCAGTCCACCAGGCTCCTCTGTCACTGGGATTCTCCAGGCAAGAACACTGGAGTGGGTTGTCATTTCCTTCTCCAATGCATGAAAGTGAAAAGTGATAGTGAAGTCGCTCAGTCGTATCCAACTCTTAGCGGCCCCATGGACCGCAGCCTACCAGGCTCCTCCGTCCATGGGATTTTCCAGGCAAGAGTACTGGAGTGGGTTACCATTGCCTTCTCTGTGACAAACCTAGACAAGGTATTAAAAAGTCAGAGACATCACTTTGCTGACACAGGTCCATATAGTCAAAGCTATGATTTTTCCAGTAGTCATGTACAGATGTGAGAGTTGGACCATTAATAAGGCTGAGCACCAAAGAATGAATGCTTCTGAACTGTGGTGCTGGAGAAGACTCTTGAGAGTTCCTTGTACAGCAAGGAGATAAAACCAGTAAATCCCAAAGGAAATAAACCCTGAATATTTATTGGAAGGACTGATGCTGAAGCTGCAATACTTTGGCCACCTGATGTGAAGAGCCTGCCCATTGCAAAAGACCCTGATGGTGGGGAAGTTTTGAGGGCAGGAGGGGAAAGGGGGGGTGGGCAACAGAAGATGAGATGGTTGGATGGCATCACGGACTCAATGGACATGAATTTGAGCAAACTCTGGGAGATACTGAAGGACAAAGAAGCCTGGAATGCTGTAGTCCATGGGGTCGCAGAGAGTTGGACATGACTTAGCAACTAAACAACAAGAACAAAAGGTATCAAATGACCTGATAAGGAAGTGAGTGAGCCTATTATGAGAGGTTTGGCTGGGAGTGGTGCCCTGGTGCCCCATAACTGGCCAATACCAACAAAAACTTCTCTTAGAGAGTTTGGATGAGACACCGATCATCTTTGAAAGGGTTGTCTCATTGTTTTTCCAGGAGCAGTAGCAATAAAGACAGTGACTGGGTTATGGAGCACTGGAATGTGGAGCAAGGAAAGTCTGCTGTTGTCTGTATGATGAAGTAAACAAATTGTTAACGTTCTCTTGTTTCCTTAATGATACCCCAGTTCTCCATGGCCTAGCTATATGGCTATTGAAACCATTTCCATTTCTTTCAATGACCTCCTCTTCTCATATATCCATAATAGAGCCTCATTAATTCAAATAACATGGGAAAATTCCTTACAATTCTAAAAGTCCAGATCAGTGCTTCTCATATTTTAACATGCACACAAATCTCCTGAGAATCTTGTTAAAATGCAGATTCTAATTCAGTAGGTGTGGGGTGTGACCTGAGATTTTGCATTTTAGATGTTTCCAAGTAATACTGATACTGTTAATCCATGGCCATGGACCATACTTTGAGTAACAAGGACTTAGATAACACCTCTTCTATGGGCTGTGTGCTAAGTGATTGATCACTTGTAAGTTCCTACTAGGAAATGCATCTATAAAGATTGTATTAGTCTTCAACAACTGAATTTTAGCACTGGAGAATCATCTACTTCAGTGTTGTCTTGTTCTGTTCAGGCTGCTATGAGAGAAATACCATAGACTGGGTTGTATATAAATAACAGAAATTTATTTCTCACAATTCTGGAGGCTGAAATTCTAAGATTAGGGTGCTAGCATGGTTGCATTCTTATGAAGCCTTCTAATAGGTTGCAGGCTTCTGACTTACTGTATTCTTCTTTTAAAAAATTTTACTGAGGTATAGTTGATTTACAAAGTTGTGTTCATTTCAGGTATATAGGAAAGTGAATCAGTTATACATATATATTCTTACATGACAGAGCAGAGAGAGAAAGCAAGCTCTCTGGTGATACTCTTACTAGCGCACTAATCCCATTCATGAGGCCCCACCCTCATGACCTCATGTAATCCTAATTACCTCCCAAAGACTCCACTTCCTAATACCATCACTTTTTACTCTGGGAGGTAGGGTTTTAACATGAATCTTGGGAGGACACAAATATTTTGTTCATGATAAATGTCTCAATCAATGCCAGAATCTTTATCTACAGTGTCTTTGCTGTGTGATCTCATTCAGCCTCTGTGTGGATGCTTATTAGTGATAAAAAATACAAGACTGTCCATTCTACTAGTGAACAGCTCTGGTTATGAGGCTTCCCAAAGGCAAGGTCTAACTACAAGTGGAGCCTAATTTAAATGTGCAAAACAATGAATCAGAGGATTTAAAAATAGTCATTTACCATCTATTTTAAAAAAATAATTTTGTTTATTCATTTATTTTTGGCTGTGCCAGGTCTTCCTTGCTGCATGAGCTTTTCTCTGGTTGCAGCAGGTCAGGGCTACTCACTAGTTGTGGTGCTTAGGCTTCCCACTGCGGTGGCTTCTCTAGTTGCAGAGCATAGGCTCTAGGGTGCACAGGCTTCAGTAGCTGTGGGACGTCGGCTCAGTAGTTGCAGTTCCCAGGCTCTGTAACACAGACTGGATAGTTGTGGTTCATGGGCTTAGTTGCACCACAACATGTGAGATCTTAGTGGCTCATGTGGGATCTTAGGTGCATGTGGGGTCTTCCCGGATCAGGGATCAAACCTGTGTCTCCTGCATTGGCAGGTAGATACCCCACAACTGAGCCACCAAGGAAGCACCTTTGCCACCTATTGTGATTGTCATAACAACTCCGCAACATGAATTTGTCCATTTTATAAATAGAAATTGAGACTCAGGGTAGGTAAGTTACTTAATCCAAGTTTGCACAGCTACTAGGTGGTAGAACCAGGAATCTAGGCCAGATCTGTCTGAGTCTAAAGTGGATGTTCTTTGCCCAATACTCCTTCAAAGTATAATTTTGTTTTCTTCAAATGCTTTAAATGTCTAATTACCAAAATAGTTTCTTAGTTGAGACCTCTGCACAGTTTATCTTTCTTTTCTTTTTATTCGCTACTGTTGAATGAATTAAAAATTAAAAAAAATACATAATACTTCTTCCAGGTTCAAGGAGCCTTTGATATTTTCTGACTCTCTTTCACTCGTTATTACTCCCTGCTACCCACTGTGAACCACCATTCTGGACATCCCAGTCTGCTTTTCCCTTCCCTCCAAACCCAAAATGATTCTTTTATTCACCAGTGTTTGCCAAATGTTATAGGTTCTTTAAGGCCCAAGTCAAGTTCTTCAAATTTATCTTTTCCTTCCCCTTGAAGTTTTTACTTATTTCTCAAGAATTTCAGGAGTTTTCTCTTCTTGAATTCCTATAGCATCTATTACATGTTTTAACCCTTTTGGGATTCCACATTCTATCATATTGTTGTCTTGACTATTACATTTTTTCAGCTTCATTTCCTCCAACATCATTTAAACATTTTATGAACTACTAACATATCAGTTCAGTTCAGTCATTCAGTTGTGTCCGACTCTTTGCGACCCCATGAACCGCAGCACGTCAGGCCTCCCTGTCCATCACCAACTCCCGGAGTCCACCCAAACCCATGTCCATCGAGTCGGTGATGCCATCCAACCATCTCATCCTCTGTTGTCCCCTTCTCCTCCTGCCCTCAGTCTTGCCCAGCATCAGGGTCTTTTCAAGTGAGTCAGCTCTTCGCATCAGGCGGCCAAAGTATTGGAGCTTCAGCTTCAACATCAGTCCTTCAAATGAACACACAGGACTGATTTCCTTTACAATGGACTGGTTGGATCTCCTTGCAGTCCAAGGGACTCTCAAGAGTCTTCTCCAATGCCACAGTTCAAATGCATCAATTCTTTGGTGCTCAGCTTTCTTTATAGTCCAACTCTCACATCCATACATGACCACTGGAAAAACCATAGCTCTGACTAGACGGGCCTTTGTTGGCAAAGTAATGTCTCTGCTTTTTAATATGCTGTCTAGGTTGGTCATAACTTTCCTTCCAAGGAATAAGCGTCTTTTAATTTCATGGCTGCAGTCACCATCTGCAGTGATTTTGGAGCCCTCAAAGATAAAGTCAGCCACTGTTTCCACTTTCCCCATCCATTTGCCATGAAGTGCTGGGACCAGGTGCCATGATCTTAGTTTTCTGAATGTTGAGCTTTAAGCCAACTTTTTCCACTCTCCTCTTTCACTTTCATCAAGAGGCTCTTTTGTTCTTCTTCACTTTCTGCCATCAGGGTGGTGTCATCTGCATATCTGAGATTATTGATATTTCTCCCAGCAATCTTGATTCCAGCTTGTGCTTCCTCCAGCCCAGGATTTCTGGGTGACAATATACAGCCTTGACGTACTCCTTTTCCTATTTGGAACCAGTCTGTTGTTCCATGTCCAGTTCGAACTGTTGCTTCCTGACCTGCATACAGGTTTCTCAAGAGGCAGGTCAGGTGGTCTGGTATTCCCATCTCTTTTAGAATTTTCCACAGTTTATTGTGATCCACACAATATAGCTTTATATGTAATGGATTTTTCAACCCAGCCCAGTTTATACCTCTGAAATAGCATGAATTTTATTTTTATATATTTTATAGCTGGCTGTGACACAGTGTCAGAGCAGGATCTTTTCTTAAAATTTGCACTTTTAACATGTCTAAGGGTTAAATTCTGATTTTGAAACACATTAGAGAAAAATAAATTATTATATTGGCTATAAAATTAAAATATTACTTTAATTAAAAAACTTTGTTGTTAAAAAAACAATGGGGTTAAGGTCATAAAACCTGGCTTTTAACCCCAAAGTCATTGTTAATGTACCATGTAACCAAATCTCTCTAAAAATTGATTTCCTAATTACTGAAAGTGAAGGGCCTATGCTAAGTAATATACTCCTCTAAAATTTGGTGATTCTATAGTATAATTTAATCTGATATTTTAAAAATACTTTAAGTACATTGGGATTATATTCTAGCTAATGTTAAAGATATTGTAAGGATTTCCTGGTGGTCCAGTGGTTAAGACTTCACACTGCCAGTGCAGGGATCTTGGGTTTGATCTCTGGTTGGGGAAATAAGATCCCACATGCCTTGCACACAAATGAAAGACTTTTTAAGAAAAAAAAAAAGATATCTTAGACACTTAATTATCAAGTTGTGTTTGCTTCATGTACATACTGAACTGAATTTCTTATTAGCTGACCACCCCTCAATAAGCTTTTTCTGTATCTAGTTTCAAGCTCCATATTATTGTTGCTGTTCAGTCACTCAGTCATGTCTGACTCTTTGAAACTCCATGGGAAAAACTGCAAATGTTTATTTGACTCACAAAGTGATGAACGTTATTGGGTAAAGGTCCAGAATTCACAACATCCTTTGAATTCCTGTTTGTTTTCATAATGTTTCCATAGCTAAATGCTCTGTTTTATATCTTCTCATTACCCTAATACATCACTTCACAACAAATGTAGTGGCTACATAGAATTATGTGCCTAATTTTTTTACAAATATTTGCAGAATTGAATTATGAAAGACTAGTTTTTAATGGTGAGTTCCAATTGAAGTCGAAGAAATCAATAGCACTGTTGTTGGTTAGGGGGGAGGGATAATTTGGAATATTGGGATTGACATGTAAACACTACTCTATACAAATATATAATGAATAAGGACCTACTGTATAGCATGGGGACCTCTACTCAATACTCTGTAATGGCCTATATGGGAAAAGAATCTAAATAAGAACTGATTCACTTTGCTGTATACTGAAACAATAGAATGGGAAAGACTAGAGATCTCTTCAAGAAAATTAGAGATACCAAAGGAACATTTCATGGAAAGATGGGCTCGATAAAGGACAGAATGGTATGGACCTAACAGAAGCAGAAGGTATTAAGAAGAGGTAGCAAGAATACACAGAAGAACTGTACAAAAAAGATCTTCATGACCCAGATAGTCATGATGTTGTGATCACTCACCTAGAGCCAGAGATCCTGGAATGTGAAGTCGAGTGGGCCTTAGGAAGCATCACTACAAACAAAGCTAGTGGAGGTGATAGAATTCCAGTTGAGCTATTTCAAATCCTAAAAGATCATGCTGTGACAGTGCTGCACTCAGTATGTCAGCAAATTTGGAAAACTCAGCAGTGGTCACAGGACTGGAAAAGGTCAGTTTTCATTCCAATCCCTAAGAAAGGCAATGCCAAAGAATGCTCAAACTACCGCACAATTGCACTCATCTCACATGCTAGTAAAGTAATGCTCAAAATTTTCAAGCCAAGCTTCAGCAATACGTGAACCGTGAACTTCCAGATGTTCAAGCTGGTTTTAGAAAAGGCAGAGGAACCAGAGATCAAATTGCCAACATCCACTGGATCATCAAAAAAGCAAGAGCGTTCCAGAAAAACATCTATTTCTGCTTTATTGACTATGCCAAAGCCTTTGACTGTGTGGATCACAATAAACTGTGGAAAATTTTGAAGGAGATGGGAATACCAGACCACCTGACCTGCCTCTTGAGAAACCTGTATGCAGGTCAGGAAGCAACAGTTCGAACTGGACATGGAACAACAGACTGGTTCCAAATAGGAAAAGGAGTACATCAAGGCTGTATATTGTCACCCTGCTTGATTTAACTTATATGTAGAGTACATCATGAGAAATCCTGGGCTGGAGGAAGCACAAGCTGGAATTAAGATTGCCGGGAGAAATATAAATAACCTCAGATATGCAGATGACACCACCCTGATGGCAAAAAGTAAAGAAGAACTGAAGAGCCTCTTGATGAAAGTGAAAGAGGAGAGTGAAAAAGTTGGCTTAAAGCTCAACATTCAGAAAACTAAGATCATGGCACCTGGTCCCAGCACTTCATGGCAAATAGATGGGGAGACAGTGGAAACAGTGGCTGACCTTATTTTTGGGGGCTCCAAAATCACCGCAGATGGTGACTGCAGCCATGAAATTAAAAGACGCTTACTCCTTGGAAGGAAAGTTTTGACCAACCTAGACAGCATATTAAAAAGCAGAGACATTACTTTGCCAACAAAGGCCCGTCTAGTCAAGGCTATGGTTTTTCCAGTGGTCATGTATGGATGTGAGAGTTGGACTATAAAGAAAACTGAGCACCGAAGAATTGATGCATTTGAACTGTGGCATTGGAGAAGACTCTTGAGAGTCCCTTGGACTGCAAGGAGATCCAACCAGTCCATTGTAAAGGAAATCAGTCCTGTGTGTTCATTTGAAGGACTGATGTTGAAGCTGAAGCTCCAATACTTTGGCCGCCTGATGCGAAGAGCTGACTCACTTGAAAAGACCCTGATGCTGGGCAAGACTGAGGGCAGGAGGAGAAGGGGACAACAGAGGATGAGATGGTTGGATGGCATCACCGACTCCATGGACATGGGTTTGGGTGGACTCCGGGAGTTGGTGATGGACAGGGAGGCCTGGCATGCTGCGGTTCATGGGGCCGCAGAGTTGGACATGACTGAGCAACTGAACTGAACTGAAACTATCACAACATTGTAAATCAACTGTATCCCAATTTAAAAAAATACCCCAAAGCACTAATTGTTTTAAAAGTTTGTCACAAAATCTTCCTTATTCAGGAGAGGCATGTGCTCTTCATAATTTGACTGATAGCTGAATTTTTTAGTCATTTTGTATTATCTGAAAGGCACCAGACGATTGGTATTATCAGGACAGGACTTGAGATCTGTCATTTGGGGGATAACAGATCAAAATATAGTACACCTTTTCAACCAAATCTAATGACTATTGCACATAAACATTTGGCATAGAGAAAATTTTGAATAATTAAAGCTGAGGCTCAGGTTTTGCTCAGGAAGGGCTATGGGTTTAACATACTCTTGTCTGATCTTATCTAATATTGATTACACAATGTTTGAAGGTCGGGAACAGCTGCTAAAAAATACCTTACAAAAGAATAGGGGGTTAGGGGGTGTGAATGTGTCTTGTTTACTGCCAGTTGTTAACGTGCTGGGAAAGAAGAACATCCAGATATCATTTCTCCTCTCAGAATAGATTATATAAATATGTTGAGTTAGCGACAGTGGTGAGATGGAAAGAGTTTTTCTTGACTATTCATTTTATTCACTCAGCATGACTCTTATGTTGACTTTTTAATTGAAGTATAGTTGACTTAACAGTATTATATTAGTTTTAGGTGTACAACCTGTATAGATTCAATATTTTCATAGATTATACTCAAAGTTATGAAAAAATAATGGCTATATTTCCCTGTGCTGTACAATATAACCTTGTTGCTTATTTATTTTATGCATAGTAGCTTGTGTCTCTTAATCCCATACCCCTATCTCTCCCCTGTCCATTCCCTCTCCCCCTTGGTAATGACCAGTTTGTTCTCTATATCTGTGAGTTTGTTTCTGTTTTGTTATATACATTCACTCATTTTATTTAATTATTTTTCATTTTATTTTTAAATTCTACATGTAAGTGATAACATACAGTATTTGTCTTTGTCCAACTTATTTCACTAAACATAATATGCTCTGGGTCCATTCACATTGTTGCAAATGACAGAATTTAATTATTTTTTATGGCTGATTAATATATACCTTGTCTTCTTTATCCATTCATGCGATGAAGCAACTCATGGTTGCTTCCAAACCTTGACTATTGTAAATAATGCTGCTGTGAAGATTGGAGTGCATGTATCAAATTAATATTATGAGAAATATTTTTTTCACAATAATTTTAAAGCAGGTAATTTGAATAGCAGGTTTTCCTTAGGCATCTATACATCATAAAATATTGAAGTGC
Source organism: Cervus canadensis (assembly GCF_019320065.1). Taxonomy (NCBI): domain Eukaryota; kingdom Metazoa; phylum Chordata; class Mammalia; order Artiodactyla; family Cervidae; genus Cervus; species Cervus canadensis. The sequence goes on along the minus strand of NC_057391.1, from coordinate 50,229,220 downwards.
TAATCTATTTTAATAACCATTTTTCTATAGGTGAAGGTAAAGTGAGAACTCTCTCTGTATCAATATTGTTACATAGTTCTTTGATAAGTGAAGCTAGAAAACACATTTGAAATTTACTGCTAAAATTATAACCAGGAAGAGATACATTAAGTTGGTTCCATAGACCTTCTCAGATTGCCCTGATTAGACTTTACTTTTTTCTTTTTATCCATTTATAGTTACTTTATACCTTTTAATGTATATTCAGTTTATTTGTTTGTTGAGAAATAATCAGATTTTATAAGCTTGTTTTAATTAATGTATATGCTGTTTTTGGTTCTGCTTATTTCCCCTCAAGACAGCCATATTATAAAATGAATGGTCACTTCCCAATGATGCCATAAGGAAATGTATAGCTTTGGATATTTTTATGTAAAAAAAGGAAAATAACAATTATTACTGAATTTCTGATAGCTCTATCCAACCATTGGGGGAAAAATAATAAAACTATATCAGCCCTCTGCATGAATAGAGATCACTTTTGAAAATTATAACCTACAGCTTTCTGAGTTGTGAATAATAGCTTCTTTTAAAGTTAACATTAACTTAGACAGAACCAAATAATTATTAAAAGAAAATTTTAGACCATGATTAAAATTGTGATTTTAAATGAATTATTTAAAATAAAATGTAACAAAAATGGGGAAAATAAAGCAAAAAGCAGTGATGTGATAAAAACTGAAAGTGCCATACGTAAAGAAAGCAGCATGAGGCAGTTCAGTTGGTCAGGCCTACGTTTCAGATTTTGAGATATGGGTTGCTTCAAAAGAGTTATGCAGCCATCTTTTGGAACCAAAGTTCTCAAACCTATTGTTGATAGTAATTGCCTTCCACTCATTCCCTTATAGCATGACTTCTATTTCTTCTGCTTTATTTATAAATATACTGGCTTCCTTCCTGAGGCCAGTAGCTTCTTTCTTGCCAAATCCAGAGAACTTTTCCCAGTCTGCTTATTGCTCAATCTTTGCACTGTATTTTAGATGGGTAACCTCATATTTGTTTCATTTTATTTTTAGCATTATAAATATTATATAAGTAATGTGTGTTCTTTTTAGAAAATTAGAACATACAGACTTAAAAAAATCCTGTGTAGTAACTAAGAGTGACATTTTAGTGGAATCTTTCCTGGCTTTTAAATATGTTTATATACTTTGCACATTTGCATCCTGAGTTAGGTCACTTGGGGTCGGGGATGGGAATCATTAATCATACATTAATACCCAGATGGGGCTAGCTTTTGCTCCACCTGCTTAAAGAGGACATTACTCACTTTTGCAGTGTCCTTTAATTATTACTAGGAGTCCCTATAGGTGTCTCTCTTGTAGTTGTGTCTGACTCTTTGTGACCCCATGGACTATAGCCCGCCAGGCTTCTCTGTCCATGGGGTTCTCCAGGAAAGAATACCAGAGTGAGTAGCCATTCCCTTCTCCAGAAGATCTTCCTGACCCAGGAATAGACCCAGATCTCTGCATTGCAGGTGGATTCTTTACCGTCTGAGCCACCAGGGAAGCCCCATAATTCTTTTGGTCCCATTGTAAATAGTGCTGCATTTAAAATTTTAATTTCCAATTGTTCATTGCTAGTATATAGAACTACAATTAGTTTTTGTGAGTTGACCTTGTATCTTACAATTTTGTCAAACTTAGTAAATAGCTCCATAGATTGTGGGGGTAGGTTTTCAGAATGTTCAAAATAGACAATCATGTCATCTGTTAAGAGAACTGTTTTATTTCCTCCTTTCCAAAATTGATTAATTAACTTACCTGATTGTGCAGGATAGAACCATCATTATAATCTCCAGTATGATTATGAATAGGAGTAGTAAGAGTGGAAATCTCTGTCTTGCTCCTCATATTAGAGGAAGGAATTTGGTTTTTCATCATTAAATATGAGGTTAGATGCACTTTTTCTTTTGTTCTTTTTTTTTTTTGAGATGCTCTTTATCAGGTTGAAGTTTCTGTCTACTCCCAGTTAGATGAGAATACAATGTTTTAGTCTTTTTTTTTTTTTTAAACACCACAAGGTAGGCATTACTGTTGATAGGAATTTTAGAGATATTATTTTAGACCTACATGCATGTTTATCATTTTATTTTGATTACTGTTTTTCTTCTGGTGGGGCTTCTTCAGGTGGCACTAGTGGTAAAGAATTCACCTGCCAATGCAGGAGATGCAAGAGACGTGGGTTCTGTCCATGGGTTGGGAAGATCCCCTGGAGAAGGAAATGGCAACCCACTCCAGTATTCTTGCCTGGGAAATCCCATGGACAGAGGAGCCTGGAAGACCACAGTCCTGGAAGACTACAGGCATTGCAGAGTCTGACGTGATTTTTGACTGATCAACAACAGTCTTCTGGTACATCAAAATGTTCCTCTGATAATATTTTCTTCCTGAAGTACATCATTTTGAAGTTCCTTTAGCAAGAGTATGTGGGTGGTAAATCACTTATGCTTTATTTATCTCAAGATATATTTATTTCTCCTCTCTCTTGCAGTATAATATTAGAGACTGAGTACACGGTTCTAGACTGAAATTATTTTCTTTGATAACTTTGAAGGTATAATAAAACCCTCTCATAATAAAATTCATGAAGATGAAAAATTTCAATTGTGTGAAAAGAAGAGTGGGCTTTTTGCAAAAATTAGAGATGAGTCATCTGAGTCTGTCTAGCTGATTGGCTAGAAGTTCTAATGGTCTAGCTCTATAATTAAAATCTTTGCTCATTCTGGTTGTGGTTAATACCACTTGTGGTGGCTGTCTGCTTCAAAATAAGCATCAGAGGTGCCATTTCTGGATCCTGTCTCACTGACTGGAACTTCCAGGTCAGTGCCAGCATTTATAGTAACACAATGTTCAGCTGGGGCCCAGTTGGTCAGTCTAATCAAAGGATATTGAGTTAGAAGAATATTGGCAATAAAGGATCCCTGCCTCCCTGTTTCCTGAGATAGGGAGCTTACTTTTTTCACTCAGTTTTACCCTTTCCTCCATGTCCTACCTCTCATCCACATCCTTATCCTAGAAGATGAAGTTTATCTCAACCAATCTGGGATTAGATAAAAGGCAGATAATCATTAATCATTAATTGGTGATTTATAACCAACCATATTTGACTCAAATTCTCACTCATAAATGGGGCTTATTATCCTAGGATTTCACTCATTATTTTACTGTCTTCTAGCTTCCACAGTTGCTATTAAATCATCTGCTTTCAGTCTAATTGCTTCTTTGTAGGTTGCCTGTCTTTTTTCTCTTTGGTTGCTTTAAAGATCTTTTCTTTTTTATTGGTGTCTTGGGTTTTACAACAGGCATAAGAATAAATTTTAAATTTATCCTCTTGTGACACTGTGCTTCTTGAATCTGTGCATTCATGTCTTTACTAAACCCTGGGAGATTCTAAGCAATTAACTTTTGTAATATCACTCTCAATTCTAAAAATCTGTCCTTGGACTCTTATTATTTATGTGTCAGATCTTCTTAGTCTATCTTCTATAATTGTTTAACATTTCTTTCATATTTCCCGTGTTCTTATCATTCTCTGTTCATTCTGGATAATTTTCTTAGATATTTTATGCTTTACAAATTATCTGTGCCATTCAACCCATCCATTGAGTGTTTTTATCTCAACAAATTATACGTATTTATCTAAAAAAATTTATTGGAGTATAGTTCATTTGCAGTGATGTGTTAGTTTCAGGTATCCAGAAAACTGATATGGATCAGTTAACAAATGCTTATTTAAAGCCTGAAAGCTTCATTTGGTTATTTGTCACATTTGCTTGCTCATCATTATGATTTTATCCCTTATTTCTTTAAATATTTTCTAAATAGATATTTTACTTTTTACAGCTAATACAATTTTAATATCATTTGGGAGTTCTAAATATTTATTATTTCTTCTCAGTTTTCACTAATGGTGATTTGTTTCCTTTCTGCTTGGTGAGTTTTGTTGGTGAACTCACATTTTCTTGATCTTAATCCAGGAATCTGGAGGGCTTAATTAGAGATATTTTTATCTGAAGAGGATTTGTTTTGATTCTGCTGGGAGCCTGGGGGCGCTACCAGTCTGGAACTACTTTAGCTTTTTTCATTTGGTTTAGTAGCTTCGAGCAAGGGTCTCAATTTCAGCCCCTCCATATTATTGTTGACCAAACACAGACTTTATTTTCTGAGCACAGGTCTTTAATGGGCATTTTCTCTGATTAATCCTTTTTATTTTTAATTGCCTATTCACACAGTCAGTTTTGTTTTATTTGAGAGGGCAAAGAGCTAGAGGGGGAGACATCAGCAAGACACATGGAAATTTTCTCTGCTTCCTTCAAATTTTCAGCAATGCATATATACTTCTCTGTTTGAGTTTTTTAACATAATCTGGTTGTTTTACAGTACAAGAATGCCCCCAGATGATTTAATTTACAACTCTGTTGGAGCAGAGTCTCTTTTAGCTTTTTTAAAAATAGACTTTATTTTTTAAAAAACAATTAGATTTACAGAAAACCTGAGAATAGAGTTCCCATATATCCTCCACCCAATTTCCCTTATTATTAACATTAGTCTAATACATTTGTTACAATTAATGAGCCATTATTGATTCATTGTTATTAATTAAGGCCACAGTTTATTCAGATTTCTTTGGTTTTTAAACCTAATGTCTTTTTTTGTACCTGAATTTGATCCAGGATACCACCTTACATTTACTTGTCGTGTTTCTTTAGGCTCCTCTTGGTTGTGATAGCTTCTCAAACTTTGCTTGCTATGCCTGACATTAATAGTTTTCAGGAGTACAGATGGGGTATTTTGTAGACTGTCCTGACTGGATTTTTTTTTTTTTTTTACTATAGTAAAATATACATAAATTAAATTTACCATTGTAACTATTTTAAAGTATGCAATATGGTGGCATTAAATATATTCACAATATTGTTCAGTGATTACAATTATCCATTTCCAGAACTTTTTGATCCCCCCAAACAGAAACTCTGTACCCATTAAAGAAAAATAACACACCAGTCCCCTCTCTCCCCATTTCCTGGCATCCTCTATTCTATTTTCTATCTCAGTATTTGTCTATTCTAGATACTTCATATAAGCAGACTCATACAGTATTTGTTCTTTTGTGTCTGGCTTATTTCACTTAGCATGTTTTCAAGGTTCATCCATTTTATAGTGTATATCCAAATTCATTGTATACTACATTTTGTTTTATCAGTCTTGCTTATTAGTTCTAGGAGAGTTTTGCTGATTCCTTGGGATTTCTCCATCTACTCTCATGTCATCTACAAATGAAGGTATTTTATTTCTTCAATCTGTATACTTTTTGTTTCTTTTTCTTGTTTATTATTGGGTAGGACTGTAGGTGTGAGAGTTAAAAAAAGGTGAGAAAGGATATCCTTGCCTTGTTACTGATCTTTAGAGGAAAGCATTCAGTTTCTCACTATTAAGTATGATGCTAGCTGCAGTTATCTTGTAGATATTCTTTATGTTGAGGAAGTTCCCCTCTATTCCTAGATTGCTGAGAATTTTTACCAGGATCTTCTTAAAAGCTTTTGCTGCATCAATTTATATGATTGTGTTTTTTCTTCTTTATTTTCTTCTTGTACTGAGTTTTACTGATTGACTTTATGATGCTGAGCTAGCCTTACTCACCTATAATAAATCTCACTTGTTTGTGTTGTATAATTCTTTTTGTACTTTGTTGGATTCAGTTTGCTCATATTTGCTAAAGACTTTTATATCTATGTTCATGAGAGATATCATCTATAGTTTTTTTCTTCTTATATGTCCTTAACTGCTTTTGGTATTAGGGTAATGCTGGACTCATGAGTGAGTTAGGAGTGTCCCCTTTCTTTCCATTTTTCAGAAGAGATTGTGGAGAATTGGTATCATTTCATCCTTGAATGTTAGTTGAATTCATAAGTGAAACCACCTGGTTCTGCTGCTTTCTTTCTTAGAAAATTATTGACTCCGTCCTTAATTATTCATTATCTATGTTTCTTTATGTGAATTTTGGTAGTTTGCATCTTTTAAGGAATTGGTTCATTTCACCTAATTTATAAAATTTCTGCATATGTAGTTGTTGATAGTACTCCTTTTCCTTTTAGTGTTCATGGGATAATTAATGGTGATCCTAATGATATTAAATTGTTTATTTAAATTTTTTTCTGTGTATTATTATGATTTGACATCTTAAGAAAAAAAAAAAAAGAAAAAACCTTTCTGGCTGATGAGACTTATTGACCTAGCCAATTCTCAGAGATAGCAAAAGGGCTCAGCCAGGAGTGTACCTTAAATATGCCAACTGACCAATGTAGAGTCAAACCCTCTCTACCTGGCCTGTACACTTTAGGAGGCAATATTCCTTTGTTTTATTAATCATCCCAGGGCCAGGTACCAGAGAGCTGGGAACAGCCCCTAAAGCTTAAAGCCTGCTCAAATAATTCAAACTAGCCAGTCCTAAACTGTTCTCTTTGCCTTGCTTTTTTTGCAGGGTAGCTTAGCTTTTCCCTTGACTCACGTTTTCTGCCTCCTACTACCCTGGGACTTTGCCATGGAGCCCTGCATGGCATTCTGTACCTCCTAGTTATAGAACTTATGAGTATAATGAACTTTATTTTCTTGAGCCTCTTCTGTACCTTTTCTTGTGGTTGCACCTGACCATCACATAAAAGAACACATAATAGGTAATTTTGTGCCTTCACTTTTTTTCTTGGTTAATATGGCCAGAGATTTATTGAATTTATTGATCTTTTCAAAGAACTGATTTTGGCTTCTGTGATTTTCTCTGTTTTCCTGTTTTCAATTCCATTAATTTCTGTTTTAATTTTTATTATTTCTTTTCTTTTGCTCTCTTTAAGCTTAAATTGTTCTTCTTTCTCCCATTGCCTAAGGTGGAACCTTAGATTGTTGGTTTTAGATTTGCCTTCTTTTCTAATATATACATTTAATGCTAAGCAGTCTAAGTGCTGCTTTCACTGTATCCTACAAGTTTTGGTAGATTGTATTTTCATTTTCACTGAGTTCAAACTACTTTTTCATTTCTTTTTAGACTTCTTTGAAGAAGTATTATTTTAATGTATTTTTATTAAAATATTTTATTTAAATAAAATAAATATTTTATTTGTTTAAATAAGATATTTTATTTTAATGTATTATTCCCATATATTATTTTAAAGTGTGTTTAATCTCCAAATATTTTGGGTTTTCCAGCTTTTTTATGTTATACCTCAGAAGATAGTTTATATAATTTCTATTATTACAGATTGAACTGTGTTCCTCCAAAAATAAGCTGAAGTCCTAACCCATCATACACACACCTCTCCCCTTAATCTGTGAATGTGACCTTATTTGGAAATTGGGTCTTTACAAATGTAATCAAGTTAAGATGAGGTCATTAAGGTGGGTCCTAATCCAGTATGACTGGAAGAAATGCCATGTGTAGACAGAGACACACAGTGGGAATGTTATATGATCGTAGAGGCAGAGATTGGCCGGATGCAGCTACAAACCAAGAAACGCCAGGGAGTGACAGCCACCACCAGAAACTAGGAAAATGCACGGAAGGATTCTCCCCTACAGGTTTCAAAGGGAGCACTGCCCTGCTAACAGCTTGACTTTGGACTACCAGTCTCTATACTGGGAGACAATAAATTTATTTTGTTTTAAGCCACCCAGTTTGTGGTGCTTTCTTATAGCAATTCTAGGAAATGAATATAATTTCTATTCTTTTAAATTTATTAATGTACATTTTATGGCCCAGAATGTAGTCTATCTTGGTAAATATGCCATGTGACCTTGAGAAGAATGTGTATTCTGCTGTTGTTGGATGGAGTAGTCTCTAAATGTCAATTAGATCAAGCAGATTTCTGCTGATTCCTTGAGACTAATAGTGCTATTCAGGGCAATTACATCCTTAGTGATTTTCTGCCTCCCTGAACTATTAATGACTGAAAAAGAGGTGTTGATATCTCCAAATGTACTTGTGGATTTATCTGTTTCTTTTTGCACTCCTATTAGGTTTTGCCTCATGCATTTTGACACTCAACTGTTTGGTTCATACACATTCAGGATTGTTATATCTCCTTGGAGAGTTGATCTCCTTATCCTTTATGTAATGTTCCTCTTTATCTCTGATAGTTTTTCTGGTTCTGAGATCACTTTGTTTGAAGTTAATGTGGCTACTCCAGCTCTCTTAGTGTTAGTATGGCATACCTTTTCCTCATCTTTTGACATTTTTATTTTAATAATTAATTTTATTTTTAATGTTTTAACAACTTGACTAATGTATTTCACATACTCACCATTTATCCATATAAAGTGTACTATTAATTGTCTTTTAGTATATTGACAGATTTGTGCAACTATCATCACAATCACTTTCAAAACATTTTCATTACCCCCGCCGCCCCCCTCCCCACCAAAATCTGGCAAGACCTTAGTCAATTCCCCATTATCTTTCAGGACTAGGCAATCACTGAACAGCTTTCTGTCTCTATAGATTTACCTGTTTGAGACATTCCATATAATATGTGGTCCTAATAGAATGGAATCATATAATATGTGGTCTTTTGTGAATTGCTTTTTTCACATAGCATGTTTTCAGGGTTCATCCATATTGTAGTATGCATCAGTACTTTATTCCTTTCTGGCCCTGAATAATATTCCACTGATGAATATACTACTTTTTATTTACCTATTAATCAGTGTATCATTTGAGTCATTTTCACTTTTTGTCTTTTCTGAAGAATACTGCTATAAACATTTGTGTACAACTTTTTGTAAAGGTATATGTTTTCATTTCTCTTGGGCATATAGCTAGGAGTGGGCTGCTGGATCATGTGGTAATTTTATGTGTATAGTTTTGAGAAAATGCAAGACTGTTTTCCAGTCAGTCAGTTCAGTCGCTCAGTCATGTCCGACTCTTTGAGACTCCATGGACTGCAGCACGCCAGGCCTCCCTGTTCATCACCAACTCCCAGAGTTTACTCAAACTCATGTCCATTGAGTCGGTGATACCAACCAACCATCTCATCCTTTGTCATCCCCTTCTCCTCCCTCCTTCAAAAAAGACTAGACTTGCCCCACTGAATGGTATTGGCACCTTTGCTGAAGATCAGTTGCCCCTAAATGTGAAGTTTATTTCTGGATTCCCAAGTTTATTCCCCTCTCCCCCAAATGGAATTTTTATTGTTTACTTTGTTCCAGGAACAATCCAAAGCACAAATTCATTTACTCCTCAAAGTAACTCTGCGAGATAGGCACTATTCTTACCCTTACTTTACAGATGAAGTAGCTGAGATAATGATTTCCCCAAGCTAGTAAGTGGCAGACCCAGGACATGAACTTAAGATGACTGCCTTGAGAGCCTGAGCTTTTAACCATGCTGTAAATAAATGTGAGGAATCAAAATTTGAAATTCCACTAAATATTTCATTTTAAACAAAACAAACTGAAGATCAAATGGGCTACTTGGTTTGGAAATCACAACAGAGTTTGCGCAAAAGCGTAGGCGTTTTACTAGCTTGCCTCCTACTATTAGAAATGGACCTGTCTTCTTTGGCTGAGACCCTTCCATCGCCAGCTTCAGTTCAGTTCAGTCCCTCAGTCATGTCTGACTCTTTGCGACCCCATGGACCACAGCACGCCAGGCCTCCCTGTCTATCACCAACTCCCGGAGTTTACTCAACCTCATGTCCATTGAGTCAGTGATGTCATCCAACCATCTCATCCTCTGTCGTCCCCTTCTCCTCTCACCTTCAATCTTTCCCAGCATCAGCGTCTTTTCAAATGAGACAGCACTTCGCATCAGGTGGCCAAAGTATTGGAGTTTCAGCTTCAACATCAGTCCTTCCAATGAACACCCAGGACTGGTCTCCTTTAGGACAGATTGGTTGGATCTCCTTGCAGCCCAAGGGACTCTCAAGAGTCTTCTCCAACACCACAGTACAAAAGGATCAATTTTTCGGTGCTCAGTTTTCTTTATAGTCCAACTGTCATATCCATACATGTCTACTGGAAAAACCAAGCCTTGACTAGATGGGCCTTTGTTGGCAAAGTAATGTCTCTGCTTTTTAATATGCTGTCTAGGTTGGTCAAAACTTTCCTTCCAAGGAGTAAGCGTCATTTTATTTCATGGCTGCAATCACCATCTGCAGTGATTTTGGAGCCCCCCAAAACAAAGTCTGCCACTATTTCCACTGTTTCCCCATCTATTTGCCGTGAAGTGATGGGACTGGATGGCATGATCTTAGTTTTCTGAATGTTGAGCTTTAAGCCAACTTTTTCACGCTCCTCTTTCACTTTCATCAAGAGGTTCTTTAGTTCTTTTTAACTTTCTGCTATAAGGGTGGTATCATCTGCATATCTGAGGTTATTGCTATTTCTCCTGGCAGTCTTGATTCCAGCTTGTGCTTCATCCAGCCCAGCGTTTCTCATGATGTACTCTGCATATAAGTTAAATAAGCAGGGTGACAATATGCAGCCTTGACGTACTCCTTTTCCTATTTGGAACCGTACACATTCCTGACCTGCATACAGGTTTCTCAAGAGGCAGGTCAGGTGGTCTGGTATTCCCATCTCCTTCAAAATTTTCCACAGTTTCTTGTGATCCACACAGTCAAAGGCTTTGACATAGTCAATAAAGTAGAAATAGATGTTTTCCTGGAACTCTGTTGCTTTTTCGATGATCCAGTGGATGTTGGCAATTTGATCTCTGGTTTCTCTGCCTTTTCTAAAACCAGCTTGAACATCTGGAAATTCATGGTTCACATATTGTTGAAGCCTGGCTTGGAGAACTTTGAGCATTACTTGACTAGCGTGTGAGATGAGTGCAATTGTGCGGTAGTTTGAGCATTCTTTGGCTTTGCCTTTCTTAGGGATTGGAATGAAAACTGACCTTTTCTGGTCCTGTGGCCAGTGCTGAGTTTTCCAAGTTTGCTGGCATATTTAGTGCAGTACTTTCACAGCATCATCTTTCAGGATTTGAAATAGCTCAACTGGAATTCCATCACCTCCACTAGCTTTATTCGTAGTGATGCTTCCTAAGGCCACTTGACTTCACATTCCAGGATGTCTGGCTCTAGGTGAGTGATCACACCACTGTGACTATTTGGGTCCTGAAGATCTTTTTTGTACAGTTCTTCTGTGTATTCTTGCCACCTCTTCTTAAGACCTTCTGCTTCTGTTAGTTCCATATCATTTCTGTCCTTTATTGAGCCCATCTTTACATGAAATGTTCCCTTGGTATCTCTGATTTTCTTGAAGAGATCTCTAGTCTTTCCCATTCTATAAATCAGTCCACGGCTTTGGCTTCTTCAGTTCCTGCAAGACTGAGGTTAGCGCTTACCGCAAGTCGGGTACAAAGACCGCAGCGCACACTCCCCAGTTCTCAGCCGGGTCCTAAGCTCGCGCTGTTTTCTGCCAAGAGTTGGGGCGTGGACCGAATCCTGCCCTGAGCTGGAAGGCCGCCGGGGGTTGTGGTAACTCTCGCGGGAAAGTGCGTCGTTGCCTCGGTAACGGCGTCGCGGCCGCGAAAGATGGCCGGGAGAAGTTTTAAGGTTAGTTCAACTGGACTCTCCTGGGTAGCAGCTAGATTTCGGCGTCCTGAGGACACCAAAATTCATTGAACTTTGGTTCTGAAAGTGTCTGCCTCTTTTACAGAGACCGGGCGTTTCAGGGACTCCGCTCCCGCCACGCATTCAGCAAGCTGCCACGCCTCGACGGGACCTCCTCGCCAAGGAGGAAGAATATAAGTAAGAACTTCGGCGGTTCAGCTTTTTCTTCTTTCACCTAAATGAGGCTGCTTACAAGTATTTTTCCTGGTGACTGGATCTTTGAGACCGTTCATTGTCCAGCATTTTCTTCTCAGCCCATTTACTTGCCCTTTATCTTTTTTCTTAAACTTGAGCTGCGTCCTTGTAGGTGTTGGAAGTGGGGGTAAATTTTACCCAAATAAGTAAACCTGTTCGTCAGCAAGATGATATTGCTAGTAGTTTAGATAGCGAGGAATGGCCAGCCAATAGTTCAGTTTCTAGTTAAAGGAATGACACTTAATTTCAAGTTCCTAGAATTTACGTATGTAAATTTCTTTTAGGTTTGGTTTTTAAACTCAAAGTATGTTTCTCAGGGCATTTGGAGTTTTCATTCTTAGCCACGTTTGGTGGAGTTGGAAGGGTTTCCTTTCCTTACCTATTCTCAGTGTAATTACAGATATCCTGACAACACGTGTTTTCACTCTTGGACCACTCCACTCTTCATCCCCCAGTTGTCATGCAGATGTCAGTAATCTTGTTAATTTGATCTTGTCTCTCCCTTGCCTAAAACATTGCAGTGGTTTCCAGTTGCACTTCAAAAGCTCTGTCACACTTGGCTCCTACCTCTTGTGTAATCTTGACCTCTTTCGTTTTTGTCTACCAGAGTGGCCTTTTTTGACTATGATAAGTAGGCTTCCTATTACTCTTTTATTGTCTGATTAAATTTTCTTTGCTGTTAGTGTAACTTGTTACAGTAAATTCATTTGTTAGTTTACTTTGTGTCTGTTTTCCCTGCTGGACTGAGTTCCACGAGGTCACAGACCATGTCTTTTATTTGCCCTCATGTATACCCTTACCAAAGTAAGTTTGCTTTCTTTTTAATTAATTTAAAGTAGCATAATTTAAAACTTGCAAAACATCCCAGCAATTCCTCAGGTGGTTAAACGTAGTTACCAAATGATCTGTACCTAAAATGAAAGCATGTTTAGAGTTAAAACTGAAGTGTACTATATTTAGATAAAGTAGACATGTTAGCTTCCCATAGCATGTAGAAAATAATTATCTTCCACTGTTTGATAAAATGGGCCTATTATTCTAGTAACAGTGTACTTAATCAGTGGATCTGTTGTTCATAAACACCTCTGAGTCAGCTAAACCCAAAACGTTTGTTTTCATTACCATGCACCACATAGCACTAAATACATGTATTAGGTTAATTCACTTGGTTATTTCAAAGTATATTTTGCACCTGGCCCTTCATTAAGGCTAATGTTTAGTTGCTAAGTCGTGTCTCTCTTGCAACCCCCATAGACTGTAGCCTTCCCAACTCCTCTGTCCATAGACTTTCCTAAAGAGAATAGTGGAGTGGGTTGCCATTTCCTTCTCCAGGGGATCTTCCCAACTCAGGGATGGAAACTGTGTGTCCTGTGTTACAAACAGATTCTTTACCACTGAACCACCTGGGAAGCCTCTCGTTAAGGCTGTAGTCCTGCTTAACGTCAGGCATCTATATTCTGTTTTAGCAACAGTTTTGTGGTAAAGGCTCCCTGTCATTACTTGTTCTGCGTACTCTGAGGTGTGCAATGCTGAGGTGTTTGAACAAAGTAACTCCCAGGCACTGCTTGAAGTTTGTGGATCACTCAGCACTATGCATAAAGGTGAAATGTCTGGCCATCTTTATAGGCAAGAATATGAGATTATAACACAGTATTTTGCCACATGTTTTCTTGGTATTAAGCATATGGGGATTTTGTTTTAATTAACCAAACACAGCACTTCCCAGGGATCCCAATCTAGAATCTTTCACAATCAGCTCTTGTCAGATAGTTGGAGGAAATAATCACTATATGAGATAGTAAACCAAGGAATATGCTGATCACTCAAATCAATAGATATTCCAAGCCATGTGCCTGTATCATAAAACAAGATAGCTAAGTAGTAAGATTATGTGGCATCTGTTTTAATTAACCTTGATAGCTTGCAGGACAAGCCGTCCCCCAAACTTCTTGCCGCTAAATGCCAACTAAATTGGACATATAGATTAATTTGCAGAGAACTGATATCTTTATGTTATTGAATCTGCCTTTCCATGGATATGATATATCTCTATTTTACATGGAGGGGTTTTTGGTGTCCATTAATATTTTCTCATATTACTACATAAAGTCTTAAATATTTTTTTCAAGGTACATTATAGTTTTGTTGTTATAATGAATGGCTTTTTTTCCTACTTCATTTTCTAGTTGGTTGTATGTATAGAAACATTACTGATTTTTTGTTTATTGATCCTACACCTACATTTGTTGAGAGTGTCTTCACTGCTAAATGCTCTTATTTTGCAGAGTCCTTTGAGCTTTTTGTAAAGATGGTTATATCATATGCAAATTGTGATCATTTTGTTCCTTTACAGTTTCTTCTGCATCTTTTTTCTTGATCTGATTAGAACCCCCAGTGTAATATGGAATAGAAAAAGTGGTGGTAAGCATTATTATCTTAGTTATGATTTTCATTAGTCTGCATTTAATAATTTATCACTACATTTGAGGTTTGCTTTAGAATTCTTTTAACTTTTTATTTTATTCTGGAGTTCAGCTGATTAACAATGTTGTAATAGTTGCAGGTGGACGGCAGTATCAGCCATGTCGGCTTTGTGCTGTATGTGCGGTGCTCAGTTGCATCCAATTCTTTGGGACCTCATGGACTGTAATCTGTCAGGCTCCTCTGTCCATGGAATTTTCCAGGCAAGAATACTGGAGCAGTTTTTTGGTTTTTTTTTAAAGTAACCTCCTTACTGTTCTCCATAGTGGCTGTACCATGCAGCAGTGTAGGAGAATTCCCTTCTCTCTACACTCTCTCCAGTATTTGTTGTTTATGGGTTTTTTTATGATAGCCATTCTGACTGGTATGAGGTGATTTCGCATTGTAGTTTTGATTTGCATTTCTCTAATAATTAGTGATGTTGAATGTCTTTCCATGTGCTTATTAGCCATCTGTATGTCCTACTAAATGACTCTACAATCCCACTCTTGTGCATATATCTGGAGAAAAACACCCAGAAGGATATACAACCACAATGTTCATTACAGCACCGTTTACAATAGCCAAGACATGGAAGCAATCTAAATGTCCATCAACAGAGGAATGGTTAAAGGTGTGGTACATAGATACAGTGGAATATTACTTGGCCATTAAAGAGAATGAAATAATGCCATTTGCAGCAAAATGGGTAAGTGTCATATTGAGTGAAGTAAGTCGGACAGAGAAGGAGAAATATCGTATGACATCCCTTATGTGTAGAATCTAAAAAGAAATGATACAGTGCACTTACTTACAAAACAGAAAGATTCACAGACTTAAAAATGAATTTATGATCGCCAAGGGAAAGGGATAGTTTAAGGGAGTCTGGGAAGATCATGTACACAGAGCTATATTTAAAATGGATAACCAACGTGGAACTGTGCTCAGTTATGTGTCAGCCTGGATGGGAGGGGGATTTGAGGGAGAATGGATACATATATATATATATATATATATGGCTGAGTCCCTTCTCTGTTCACCTGAAACTACCACAGCATTGTTAATTGGCTGTACTCTAATACAAATAAAAAGTTTAAAGTTTGAAAATAAATATAGAAAAAAGAAAAAAAAAAAGGAATACTGCAGTGGGTTGCCATTTTCGACTCCAGAGGATCTTCCCGACCCAGAGATCAAACCCATGTCTCTTGGGTCTCCTGCATTGTCAGGCAGATGCTTCACTACTGTGCCACCTGGAAAGCCCCCAGCACACAATGTTGTGATAGTTTTGGGTGGACAACCAAGAGACTCTGCCATTTATGTACATGTATCCATTCTTCCCCAAACTCCCCTTCCATCCAGAGTGCCACATAACATTGAATAGAGTTTCTTGTGCTGTACAGTAGATTAGATCCTTGTTGGTTATCCATGTTTTGTAAATTTTACTTTTTAATTGGTGGGAAATTGCTTTATAATTTTGCCTTGATTTCTGCTGTTCAACAATGTGAATCAGTCATAATTATATATATATCATCCCTCCTTAGCCTCCCTCCCGTCCCCACACCTCTAGGTCATCACAGAGCACCAGGCTGGGCTCCCTATGTTATTTAGCAGCTTCCTCACTAACTGTTTTAGTGTATGATAGTGTATATATGTCAATGCTACTTTCTCAATTTGTCCCACCCTAACCTTCCTCTGCTGCGTCCACAAGCCCATTCTCTACTAGATTTATCTATTGCTTTTCTAGATTCCATATATATGCATTAATATACAATACTTCTTTCTTCTCTTCCTTGTTTTTCTCATCCTCTGCATGAGAGGCTCCACGTGCATGCACCTCACGACAACTATCTCAGATTGGTTCCTTTTTATGGCTGAGTAATATTACATTGTATAAATGTACCCAACTTCCTAATCCATTTATCTGTCGATGGACATCTAGGTTACTTCCATGCCCTGGCTATTGTAAATATTGCTGCAATGAACATTGAGGTACATGTGTCTTTTAAAATTGTGATTTTCTTAGGGTGTATGTCCAGTAGTGGTATTCCTGGGTCATAAGGTTTATTCCTAGTTTCTTACTCTCCATACTGTTTTCAATAACTAGATTTATGCCTAGCTAGTTTTTAAGGAATCTCCATACTGTTTTCCATAATAGCTGTATCATTTTACATTCCCATCATGCTGTAGAGTTTTGAGTAAATATTTTTTTGTCAGCCTTAAGGACACAGTTTCCATTAATTCTTTATTTTTTAGTCTAGGATGTGAAGTGAAGTGAAAGTTGCTCAGTCATGACCGACTCTTTGCGACCCCCTGGACTATACAGTCCATGGAATTCTCCAGGCCAGAATATTGGAGTGGGTAGCCTTTCCCTTCTCCAGGGGATCTTCCCGACCCAGGGATCGAACCCAGGTCTCTCGCATTGACAATATTATATCCTTTTTTGTATTTTGAATGAATGTTAAATTTTAACAAAGTCCCCCTCCCCCAAATTAATGTAGGTGATGAAGATTTTTTCACCCCTTCATTTAATGTTTTAACATACTGAACTACAAAGACAGGTTTATTGTTTTCTTTGAAAGTCCCCTGGATTAGATTGCTTTAATTTTATGTAGATTTTTTATTTCATCTATAAACAAAGTGAAATTGGTCCTATGTTTTTTTCTAGTTCTTTGCCTTTCTGATTTTGATATCATTATTATCCTGACTTCGTAAAATAAACTGAGTAGCTTTCTTTTTTTGTTTTTTTCTGTTCTTGGGAGCTTCTTGTAATCAGAGATCATCTGCCCTATGATTAAAATTGTGAAACTGAGTCTAGCGTGAGGTGTTTTTTTTTTTTTTTCCTGTGAATTGTTTCTTTAATAATTATTGCTTCCAGAATAAATTTTGGTTATTTGCTAGTTTTCTAGAAAACTGTCCACTTCATGTATGTGTATTAACACACATTTATTCTAATTATGCTCTTATATTTTAAGTCTTGACTATATCTGCAACTTAATACATATGTTCTTTTCGGACCTTTTCTGTCAGTCTTATTGGGAAGTGTATATGTTTGATTGGTTTTTTCAGAGAATTAACTTTTGGTTTTATTGCTAATTTTCTGTGTGATATAAAATTTTTTTCATTAGCCTTATTTTTATAATTTCTTTTTCTTCTAATTGTGGATTTAGTTTTTCTTTTTTTAGTTTAGTTTTCTAATTTTTAATACATTTAATTTTTGCATTTAAATTTAATACATTTAATATTTCTCTGCAACTGTAGCTAATCTGTATTTCAAGATCTGTTTTGATATTTCTATTCTTTCTGATTATTTAGTTTTGAATATTTTATAATTTTCATGGTGTTTATTTTAGGTGTGTGTTTTTGTAATTCCCAAGCATCTGTTTGTTTGCTTGTTTTATTTTTGTTATTTAAAATTTTATTTTTAATTGTACTATGGTCAGAGAATGTATGTATGATTTATTTTCAAAAGTGTTTTGAAGCTTAGTTGTGACCAGGTACATGTTGAATTTTTGTAAATATTCAGTGTATTCTTTGATAGAAAGTGTATTTACTATTTGTTGACTAATAACTTAGATCAAGCTAATTACTTTTGCTATCCATAATAGCGGTATCCTCATTATTTTTTTCTCCAGTAGCTGTATTGGCTTCTGTTAGAGGTGCTGCTGCTAAGTCACTTCAGTTGTGTCTGACTCTGTGAGACCCCATAGACGGCAGCCCACCAGGCTCCCCCGTCCCTGGAATTCTCCAGGCAAGAGCACTGGAGTGGGTTGCCATTTCCTTCTCCAATGCATGAAAGTGAAAAGTGAAAGTGATGGCTCCGTCCATGGGATTTTCCAGGCAAGAGTACTGGAGTGGGGTGCCATTGCCTTCTCCGAGAGGTGTACTAAAATCAGCTATAATTATAACTTAAAGATTTCTCCTTATAATTGTGTCCATTTTTGTTTGGGGGCTATATCATTTTATTTAAAACCTCTTGAATAATTCCTTTCATTATTTGTAGTGTTTTTACATCTTTTTCATTCTTTTATTTTCAATCTTTGTATGTAATTTAGCTTTATTAAGAACATTTCTTTTATATTCTCTGATAATTTCTGCCTTCTAATAAGTGAATTTATAGTATTTTGTTTGTTGATTTGAAGTTTTGTCATCTTATTTTTTGTTTTCTATTTGTGCCTTTGGTTCTTTTCTGTCATTTATTGGTTGAATAAATTTTCCCTTTATTTTCCCTTTATTGTTTTTGGAAAGACCTCAGAATAGTTTAACTTGGTTTCCCTTGTTTGCAAGTTAAATGATACTTATTCCGCCTTTGCTTTGAATACCCCTACCTGTTATTTTCATATTCTGTGCTAATTTAGATTTATCATCCTGTTTTGTCATTTCTGTGTATCATGATTACTTTTTTTTTCTAAGTTCAGTTTCCTCTTTTCTGAAGCACAGAGCATTCATTACTTTGCTTTGTGAAAATCTGAGTCTTAAATTCACCATTCTTACCTGAAAATTTTACTTTGCATTTATTCTTCAAAGATAGTTTAGCTGAATATAGAACTTGAAATGGCTAGTCCCTGCACCCCACCTCCTGGCAGTTCATTAAAAGTACCATTTGGTTGTCCAAAGGTACCATTGTAATCTAGAGATATTGATAAGCCATCTGCGGTCAGCTTCTAAGATAATCATGCTGGTAGACTATTTTTCTCTCTTCTTTTTAAATGTTTGATTTGTAATTTAGAGAATATTCTTGTCTTTGAGGTTCTGCAGTTTTATCCAGTGTACAGGTGTGGATTTGTTTTTTTTGATTCTGCCTGGTATTCATTTATGGAAAATTCTCAGCATTATTTCTTTTTATAAAAAGTAGTGTCTTTGTTTTATGTCTCTTGCTGTAGTCTTCAGGTTTCAAAAAATTTTTGTTTTTGGTTTATTGAGGTACACTTGATTTACAGTACTAGTTTAGGTGTATAGCATAGTGATTCAGAACTTTTATAGATTTATTCCATTTAATTTTATTGTCAAATAACAGCTGTATTTCCTGTGTTGTACAGTATATCTTTGTGTGTGTGTGCTAAGTCATATCTGACTCTGTGCGACCCTATGGACTGTAGCCTGCTGGGCTCCTCTGTCCCATGGGATTCTCCAGGCAAGAATACTGGAGTGGGTTGCTCTGCCCTCCTCCGGGGGATCTTCCTCACCTAGGGATCAAACCTGTGTCTCACGTTGTCTCCTGCGTTGGCTGGTGGGTTCTTTACCACTAGCTCCACCTGAGAAGTCCATATATCCTTGTATCTTATTTATTTCATACTCAGTAGTTTGTATATCTTAATCCTTTACCACTATCATATGCCTTTCTTCTTCCCTCTTCCCATTGGTAACCATTAGTTTGTTCTCTATGTATGTGGGTCTGTTTCTGTTCTGTTATATTCATTCATTTGCTTTATTTTTTAGATTTACACATAAGTGATGACACACAGTATTTGTCTTTCTCTGTCTGACGTGTTTCACTAACCAGAATACCCTCCAGGTCCATTTATGTTGCTTTGGCAAATGGCAGAATTTCATTTTTTTCATAACTGAACAGTATATCATTGTGTGTATGTATGTATTTTTATGCCACATCTTCTTTATCCATTCATCTGCTGATGAACATATAGGTTGCTTCCATGTCTTGGCTCTTGTAAATGCTGCTGTGAACACTGGGGTGCATATATTTTTTTCAAAGTAGTGCTTTCATTTTTGTTGGATATATATCCAAGAGTGGAATTACTGAGTCATATGGTAGTTATATCTTCAATTTTTTGAGAAACTGCCATACTGTTTTCCACAGTGGCTGCACCAATTTATATTCCCACCAACAGTGTAGGAGGGTTCCCTTTTCTCAACATTCTTGCCAACATTTGTTGTTTGTGGTCTTTTTGATAATAGCCATTCTGACAGGTATGAGGTCATATTATAGCTTTGCTTTACATTTCTCTGATGATTAACAATGTTGTGCTTTACATGTGCCCATTGGCCATCTGTATTCTTCTTTGGGTAAATGCCTTTTCAAGTTTTCTTCCCATTTTTTAACCAGATTATTTGTTTTGTTTTTTCAGTATTGAGTAGTATTAGCTGTTCATATATTTTGAATATTAAACCCTTGTTAGTCATATCATTTGCAAATATTTTTTTCCATTCAGTAGATGTCTTTTCATTTTGTCAGTGGTTTCCTTTCCTTTTTTTTTCCCTTTCACGTTTAATTAGATCCTGTGCATGTATGTATGTATTTTATTTTCTTAGGAGACAGATCCAAAAAATATTGCTGTGATTTATGTCAAAGAATATTCTACCTATGTTTTCTCAGGTTTTATGGTTTGTGGTCTTACATTTAGGTCTTTAATCCATTTTGAGTTTATTTTTGTATATGGTGTGAAAAAAGTTCTTATTTTATTCTTAAATGTAGCAGCCCGTCTTCCCAGCATGACTTATTGAAAGACTGTCTTTTCTTCACTGTATATTTTTGTCTGCTTTGTCAGTTACCCATGTAAGTGTAGGTTTGTTTCTGGGCTCACCATTCTGCTCCATTGATCTATGTGTCTGCTTTTGTTCCAGTACCATACTGTTTCACCTGCTATAGCTTTGTAGTATAATGATCTGTGGATCTAACCAAGAAGAAGAATAACAATTCTACCAAACATTTAGAGAAGAGTTAATACCTATCCTAAAACAAATCCAAAAAGTTGCAGAGTGAGGAACACTTCTGAACTCATTGAATGAGGCCAGCATCACCTTGATACTAAAACTATACAAAGATATTGCAATAAAGAAAATTATAGGCCAATGTCATTGATGAACATCAATGTAAAAATCCTCAATAAAATATTAGCAAACTGAATCCAGTAATATATTATAAGGATCATACACTGTGATAAGTGAGAGTTATCCTGGGGTGCAAGGGTGGTTCAGTATCTGGAAATCTATCAATGTGATACACACATGAACAAAAGAAGCATAAAAATCATATGATCATCTGAATAGACCATGTGATCAAATGCAAAAAAAGCATTTCACAAAACTCAACATCCATTTATGATAAAAACTCGCCTCTCCTCAATGTGTGGTGTGTGTGTTAGTCGCTCAGTCATGTCCTACTCTTTACAACCCCATGGACTGTAGCCCACCAGGCTCCTTTGTCCATGGGATTCTCCAGGCAAGAATACTGGAGCGGGTTGCCATTTCCTTCTCCACAATGTTTGTGTAGAGGGAATATATTCCAAAATAACGGAAGTCCATATATAAGCTCATGGGCTTCCCAGGTAGCTCAAATGGTAAAGAAACTGTCTGCAATACAGGAGACCCAGGTTCAATCCCTAGGTCGGGAAGATCCCCTGGAGAAAGCTGTGGCAACCCACCCCACCATTCTTGCTTGGAGACTTCCATGGACGAGGAGCCTGGCAGGCTACAGTCCATGGAGTTGGAAAGAGTCGGACACGACTGAGTGACCAACACACACGTATAAGCTCATAGCTAACATAGTACTTGGTGGTGAAAAACTAAAAGCATTTCATCTAAGATCAGGAACAAGCATTTTCATCTAATATCAGGAACAAGCATTTTCATCTAAGATCAGGATGCTCACTCTTACCACTTTAATTCAGCATAGTATTGAAAGTCCTAGCCATGGCAATCAGAGAAGGAAAAAAAAAAAGGAATCTAACTGGAAAGGAAGAAGTAAAACTGTCATTGTTTGCTGACAGGATACTATACATAGAAAATCCTAATGATGCCACCAGAAAGCTAGTACAGCTCATCAGTGAATTCAGTAGAGTTGCAGAATACAAAATTAATACTCATTTCCCTGGTGGCTCAGTTGGTAAAAGAATCCGCCTGCAATGCAAGAGACTGCCTGCAATGCAGGAGACCCAGGTTTGATCCCTGGGTCAAGAAGATTCCCTGGAGATGGAAATGGCAACCCACAACAGTATCCTTGCCTGGGAAATCCCATGGATAGAGGAGGCTGGTGGGCATAGCTCATGTGGTCACCAGAGTCAGACATGACTTAGCAACTAAACCACCAACCACCACTGTACACTAAAAGCAATCTATCAGAAATAGAAATAAAGGAAAGAAACCCATTTATAATTACATCAAAATAATAAAATACTTAGGAATAAATCTAAGGAGGTAAAAGATCTGTACTCAGAAAACTGTAAGACACTGATGAAAGAAATTCAAGACAACACAAAGAGGGTGAAAGATATATTGCATTCATAGATTAGTAGAATTAATATTGTTAAAATGACCATTACTGAAGCCAGTCTGTGGATTCACTGCAGTCCTATCAAAATACAAATGGGAATTTTTTTTTGAACAGAACTAGAACAAATAACTTTAAAATTTATATGGGTACACAAAAGACCCCTAATAGCTAGGACAATCCAGAGAAAGAACAGAATTGGATGTATCACACTTCCTTAGATTATACTCAGCATATCTCTCTAAATTTTGGCATTTCCTCCTTTTCTGGAATTTTCTTCTGCAGTGTCAGGTTGCTATAATCTATCTTTGTCTTATAGTCTGTCTGGAATAGATGTTAAACTCTCTCTTGCATTTTTATCTTTTTGTTTCTCTGTACCTTTTTGTTGGTAATTTTCTCATATCTGTCTTCTAATTCATTAATTCCCTCTTCATTCTGTTGTTCAACTTATCCATTGCATTTGAGTTTTATTTACATTAACTATATTTTCATTATGTAATTTCTGTTTGGTTGTTTTCCGAATTCAGTGTTTTTTTGAATATATGTTTACAATGCTTGGTTTTTGCCTAATGGTTTCTGTTCTTTTTTTTCCTTTCTTATTGAAAAGTGCTATTTAAAATTCTTTCCTAGTTTGTTTTATTATCTCCAGGTCTTTTGGTGCAAATTTTGTTTGTATCTGTTGATTGTCCATCCTGGAAACTTATTTCTTAATGCAATTTATTATCTTTGTGAAGGCATCTTTAGTAGAATTTGCTTTCTGAGAGAGTTGCATTTGTTCTAGATGACTAAATATTCCTAAGGGTGGTTTTGCATTTCAGTTTATCAGCTTATCAGTTTTCACTGGTTCTAAGCCAACTTTCTATATTAAAGTTTTGGCCTAGTGTCCCTATACCATCCGGGTAAGATGAACTTGGAATACACTTCTGTGTGCTCTGATTACTCATAGGAGAATCTTTTCCACACATGGCTTTAGTTTCATTTCCGTTCACCTAAGGTTATGGGCGGTGTTTTTGTAGTCTGTGGTTCACAGGTGTAGCCCTTTATGACTCCCTCAAGTGCACTGGTTTCTAGCTGTTAAGCTGTTTTGGCTTCTGTTCCTGTTTACTGCTCTCACTTTGAGTTACTGCTACATTTTAAGTGCCAGGGTGTTTTCTTTGCCTGAGTTTAAGTTTAGCAACGTTTCCTTTATGACAGTTTATCCAGGATTTCTATGGGTTTTGGAACAGAAGAGTAGTCTTCTGCCTTACCTCAGTCTACTGTGTTGACCAGAAACCTCTCATGGTTCTTGTTAGGGAAATGTGGAAAATCAGGTAAAGGCATCTTGAATACAACTTTAAGACTGCATTAGATGTTATTTCTTTTGATTAACTCATCCTAGGGTATAAAAATACTTCTTGAAACATCAGACTGTTTTAAGAAGGGATATGATACTGCTTTTTTTCTTTCTGGGAGTGGGGGTCATCACTGGTGTGCATTACCTCTAAATTACATATCTAAAAACACAAGATATCTCATTTTAAAAAGTGTTTTGCATATTTTCTTCATAAAACTTCAGAAGAGTCTACATCATCTAGAAATGTGACCTATGAATAGAACTAAGTTATATGCTTTTGAAGATGTTTTTATAATGTTAACCTTTAAAACAGAGAAGGGAACTTGAACTAACAAGAGGAACAGTTTAGTACACTATGTTGAATTCAACTCTTCAGCATATTTTATAGCCATTTAAGGCATTAATTTTAAAACTTATATACAGGTAAATATATCCCATCTATATTGTTATGGGGGAACAGTACAATATTGGGTATATGCTTACAGATGAAAATTAAGGGAATACTAAAAATCATCTGCTATTGGTGGTAGGATTATGGGCAATTTTTCCTTGCAAAACAGTTTCCTTCAGTGGCATTGGTATTCTTACAGTCTTAATGGGACCAAATAATATTCCTGTTCTTTGCTAGATTCCAGATAGATGGAAGAAAGAGAAATGGCAGGTGGAGGTCAAAGGAATTGCTTGTATTTCTGATGAAGCTTGTACTGAAGTATATAACTGAGTGAGCCCCCTCAGAATCCCAAGAACATGAAGAGTGACACTGAGTTGAACCCACCCAGTTTATTCTTTCCAAATAAATCATTCTACTTGAAGTAAGGGCAATGTTAGTTGCACTTGTAATGAAATATTTTTACTAATATATGGAGAGGCTAATATTTACACCATTTGAATTTCCAGCACAAAGAAGAAGGAATCATGGGGATTTGGAGATAATCTTTCTAATAGTTATGTTAATTTTTAAGTAAAAATATCATGTGTATGTTTTGGCGTTTGTTGACTTCACTGAAGTGTGGTTATTGAAATTCAGTTTCTTTAGCTTTGTGTTACAGTCTTCAGCATATCACAGCTATTAAATTATTTTCTGCTTTTAGACGTTTAAATGCAGAATTAGAGGCAAAAACAGCTGATCTGGTTCGACAAGCTGAGGAAGTAATAGTAAGTAAATGTACAATTATTAGTATTTCCATGTCAGTGCTTGTTTTTTTGCTTTTTAATTTGAGGTATAGGATACATATAAAAAGTGCCCAAAGCATAAATTTTCAGTTCAGTGAGTTATTATAAATTGAAAATCAATATGTGCATAGGTATGTGTATATATGCATATATATG
Source organism: Cervus canadensis (assembly GCF_019320065.1). Classification (NCBI taxonomy): domain Eukaryota; kingdom Metazoa; phylum Chordata; class Mammalia; order Artiodactyla; family Cervidae; genus Cervus; species Cervus canadensis. The sequence goes on along the minus strand of NC_057391.1, from coordinate 50,204,035 downwards.
TTTTTGAGAAGCACACACTTTCTAAAAGCTACTGAAAAAGTGTTTTCCGTTTTGATATTCCAATCATCTAGTTAATAGCTATGTTAATATTTAATAATATTTCCTACTATTTTAAGATTAATGTTTGTGAGTAGCTATATTGAATTAGTACTAGTAATTCAGTAAGGATACGGTTTCTGGACAGAAGTTGAATAAAGGATAATGATTATCACTAATGCTCAGATGGCAATCTGTTTCTTAAACTCTACAGTTAGATATAACTCAAATTCTTAGGGCTAGTCCATAATCAGATTTATAGTCAGGAAAATGTGGTGAGGCAATATTACTAGATAATATAAGGATATTTGCCCCATTCTGACTACCAAATTGGCTATTCCTTCTTTAAATGTCCCTCCCTAAGCATCAGCTTTCCCATTATTAATGGTAGGATAAGTAGTATTCCTTAGAGGAATAAATATCCTAATTGATAGGCTATAGTAGTATTCCTTAGAGCTGCTTTCAAACTTGTTTCATTTTTTGTTTTAATTCAGTTATAATTCTCTTTCATTTAAACCCCATCCCCATCTCACTTTAGAGTTGACGGGATCACTGAAAAATAGGTACTATTTTAATGCCTTAGACAGAACCATCATTATTTGTTAGTATAGGAACATAACATTTCAGGTAATAGATGTAGATAATGGTTACAGATTTGTTAGTTGCATTTGTAATTAAATATTTTATTTAAAAATAAATACTTTATCACATCTTTTGATTGTGTCTGTTCTGAAGAGCCAGAAAATAATTTGAACAAAGAAACCCCACATTATAGTAGAATGAGGGATTCATTATGTATTCTGATCAAATCCATTAGTCCTCTGACTAATTGCCATATTGCATTTTTGTTTTCTTACTTTCATACTGATACATAATCTTCAAAAGCCTTCAATCTTATTGCTTCATTTTTAGCACTTTAATTTCTGTCTGGTCATCATAACATTGAAGTTTGTCTGATTTGAGACAAATTTTTCTATTCATTAAATGAATTTATGTTTTCATTTCTTGCAAACTTTATTTCTTTTGCATGTTACACAAGATGGAAGCCCTAATATAGTTGGGAAGAAGTCAGCTAAGATCATTTAGAGGTATTAACATTCTTACAATTTTCCCTTAGAGTGACTTTCCTAACCAAGAATGAATGAAAGGTGAAACTACATTGTTACAGACCTTATTTTGATACCATAGCTTTGAGAATTCTGTGCTTTGATTTTATAGAAATCATGGACAATTCTGAAATGATTAATGATCAGAAAGGCACTTGAATATATCCTAGTTTTGTGAATTTTTTTTCTTTATGACTTACTTTTGTTTTATTTAGAGAGATCAGCAAGAAGTACGATCTAAGTCTGTTTCAGCACAAATCAAATCATATGAAGACAAAGATGATTACAGCTTTAGGTAAGTGACTTATATTCTCAAACAACTTAAAAATGTTTTTTTACTGGGTAAATGCTTTAAGTTTTTTTAAATTGAGGTATAATAATTGACATACATTGTTATATTGGTTTTAGGTATACAGCATGATTCAGTATTTATATGTATTGTGAAATGATCACCACAGTGAGTCTACTTAATATATTACCGTAAATAATTACAGAATCTTTTTTCCTTGTGATGAGAACCTTTTTTTAAAAAAATATTTATTTTATTGAACTATAGTTGATTTACAATGTTTCAGGTGCACAGCAAGATGATTCAGTTTTACAAATACACATATTATTTTTGAAATCATTGTCCATCATAGGTTATCACAGGATATTGACTATAGTTCCCTATGCTATACAGTAAACCTTTGTTGCTTGTTGCATATCTGTTTTTTAATTAGAAATCTAGCATTCTATTCAACGAAGTTAAACAAGTGGAATCAAAATGTCGTAAAATTTTTAGTTAGGCAAAAATTCGTAAGTTTTCCAAAATACATATATTATACATATTTATATATATGTATACAAAAGCTTTTCTACTACACTTGATAGCATGAGAAAGAACATAAAAAAAAAAAGAAGAGATGGAGAGATTGGAAAACATAAATGAAATGGGAGCATTGAGTACGAAATAGAAAAAGTGAAACAAACTAGATAAAAGTAAAAGATTATCAGATAGTCCAGTTGTTTTTAAACATGACTACTCATTAGAAACATATCTGGAGCTCTGGAGAAAAAAAGCAATACCTGAGCATTTTTTTTTTTCCTTTTTTTTTTTTTTTTTTTTAGTGGAGTGCAGTTTATTACACCGGCGGGCCCAAGGCAGAGTCTCCTCTTAGCCAAGGGCCCCGACCAGCATTTGTGAAAATCTTTTATACCCCATGTGTACGTGTCCAAACCCACCAGCCCAAATCCCTTGAGGCTTTCAAAGGAAGGGTAAATACAATCACAATAACCCCATCATTCACGTGTTTTGTGTTCAAACAGTTAATAAGTTTCAAGATAATTCTGAAATGCATCTGGATTTTATAAAGTGATTACAGATTTTTCTGTTAGATCCTAGTTTTGGTGATACAGAGTTCTATTATTTTTCTGTTGACCAATCATGATACAATGGTACTAAATGAGTAATAGTTACATAATCACAATGGTAAAATATGTTTATCAGTTTTCACAATCAATGGCCAGACAAAAAAATAAAAGATAATTACAATTGCAAGCCATAATGGGAATATGATTAACTTAACAGTATAAAATAATTACATACAACTTAGGTGTTTGGGTGTTTGTTAACCAGACTGATGTGGTAAGTGGGTGGAAGTATGTACATGCATGTGTTTTCATCTACCCAGCCAGTCTGTGTCTTTTGGTTGGTGCATTTAATCCTTACGTTTAAGGTAATGAATTGATATGTATGATCCTGTTACTGTTTTCTTAATTGTTTTGGGTTTATTTTCTGTAGGTCTTTTCCTTCTCTTGTGTTTCCTGCCTAGAGAAGTTGCTTTAGCATCTGTTGTAAAGCTGATTTGATGGTGCTGAATTCTTTTCACTTTTGCTTGTCTGGAAAGCTATTGATTTCTCCGTCAAATCTGAAGAAGAGTCTTGCTGGGTAAAGTATTCTTGGTTGTAGGTTCTTCCCTTTCATCACTTTAAACATACCATGCCCTTCCCTTCTGGCTTGCAGAGTTTCTGTTGAGAAATCAGCTGATAGCCTGATGGGAGTTTCCTTATCTGTTATTTGTTGTTTTTCTGTTGTTGCTCTTAATATTTTATCTTTGTCCTTAATTTTTGTCAGTTTGATTACTATGTGTCTCAGTGTGTTACTCCTTGGGTTTATCCTGCCTGGGACTCACTGTGCTTCCTGGACTTGGTTGACTAGTTCCTTTCCCATATTAAGGCAAATTTTCAGCTGTTATCTCTTCAGATATTTTCTCATGTCCTTTCTCTCTCTCTTCTCCTCCTGGGAACCCTCTAATGCGAATGTTGGTGCATATAATGTTGTCCCAGAGGTCTGTTAGGCTGTCTTCATTTGTTTTCATTCTTTTTGCTATGTTCTGTTCTGTGGCAGTGATTTCCACCATTCTGTCCTCCAGGTCATTTATCTGTTCTTCTGCTTCAGTTACTGTGCTAGGGATTCCTTCTAGTGTATTATTCATCTCTGTTTGTTCTTTAGTTCTTCGGTAAACATTTCTTGCATCTTCTCAATCTTTGCCTCCATTCTTTTCCTGAGATCCTGGATTGTCTTCACTATTATTATTCTGAGTTCTTTTTCTGGAAGTTGCCTCTCTCTACTTCATTTAATTTTGGGGGAGGGGGGTTTATCTTGTCTCTTCATCTGGGACGTAACTTTATGCTTTTTCATCATGATTAACTGTCTGTAATATGGTTTTTGTTTTAGTGAGACAGTGCTTCTTCTTGCTTCTGTCTGTCCTCTGATGGATGAGGCTAAGAGGCTTGTGTAAGCTTCTTGATGGGAGGGACTGGTGATGGGAAAAACTGGGTCTTGTTCTGGTGGGCAGGGCCTTGCTCAGTAAAGCTTTAATCCAGTTATCTACTGATGGGTGTGGTTGCATCCCTCCCTGGTGGTGGTTTGGCCTGACCCAGCCCTGGGGTCTGTGGGCTCTGTGGTTGGGTTAATGGTGAACTCCAAGAGGGTTTACACCAAGGGGCATCTTCCAGTGCCCCCGTCCTGTGATGAGCCACTGCCAACTCACACCTCCATAGGAGGCCCTCCAACACTAGCAGGTAGTTTTGGTTCAGTCTCCTGTGAGTCCTGCTCCTTTCCTCTGGGTCTTTGTGCATGTAAAATTTTGTTTGTGCCCTCCAAGACTGGAATCTCTGTTTCTCCCAGTCCTCCTGAAGTCCTATAATCAAAACCCGGTGGCCCTCACAGCAGATTTCCTGGGGATTCCCAGTCCCTTTGTCGGATCCCCAGGCTGGGACGCCTAATGTGGGGTTCAGAACCTTGACACCAATGCGAACACTTCTTTGATATTATTGTTCTCAAGTCTATGGGTCACCCACCCAGCGGGTATAGGATTTAGTTTCATTGTGATTGCACCCCTCCTTCTATCTCACTGTGGCTTCTTCTTTGTCTTTGGAGATAGGCTATATTTTTTGGTGGGTTCCAGCATGCTCCTGTTGGTGATTACTGAACAGCTAGCTACAGTTCTGGTGCTCTTGCAGGAGGAGACGAATGCATGTCCTTCTGCACAGCCATCTTGAACCATTCTTCTGTGATGAGAACCTTTACGATCTACCTTTTATTTTTAGCAGCATTCTAGTATATAATACAGTATTATTAAGTATAGTCTCCATGCTGAACATTATGTCCTGTGACTTATCTATTTTATAATTGGTAGTTTGTACCCTTTGACTCCTTTCACCCATTTCACCTACTCCTAACCAGCCAGCCTCTAGCAACTACCTTTTGTTTGTTTGCTTTTAGATTCTCCATATAAGTGAGATCACTTTGTAGTTTTCTTTTTCTGACTTATTTCACTTAGTGTAATGCCTTCGAGTCCATTCATGTTGTCACAAATTGCAAGATTTCATTCTCTTTTATGGCCAAATAATATATATATATATATATAATTTATAGAATATTTTAGTATTTGCATCTTTGTAATATCAGAGAGAGAACATGCACATTTTCTTTGCTTGTTCATCCCTTGATGGACATATAGGTTGTTTTCATATCTAGGCTATTGTAAATACTGTTGGAATGAACATGGAGGTGTATATATGTAAAAAAAAAATATATATATATATATATAGTGTTTTTATTTTCTTTGCATAAATACCCAGAAGTGAGATTGCTGGCTCGTATGATAGTTCTATGTTTAATTTTTGAGGAACTTTTATACTGCTTTCCAAAGTGAGTGTACCAAATTATGTTCCTGACAACAGTGTACAAGGTTTCCCTTTTCTCCACAGCCTTGCCAGAATTTGTTATCTCTTATCTTCTTGATAATAGCTATTCTTACAGGTATAATATCTCACTGAAGTTTTGATTTATATTTCCCTGATGGTTAGTGATGTTGAGTATCTTTGCATGCATCTGTTAGCAATCTATATGTCTTCTTTAGAAACTGTCTATTCACATCTTTTGCCCATTTTTAAATCAGTTTGTTGGGTTATTTTATTTGAGTTTAATGAGATTTTTAAAATGTATTTTTGATAGTAACCATTTGCCAGATACATGATTTGCAAATATTTTCTCCTATTTAGTAAATTACCTTTCATTTTGCTGATTTTTTAAAAAATTTTGCTGTGCAAAAGCTTTTCAGTTTGATACAGTCCCATTGGTGTATTATTGCTTTTGTTGCCTTTGCATTTGGTGTCAAATCCAAAAAATAATCACTAAGACAAGTTTCGAGGAGCTAACCACCCATGTTTTTCTTCTAGGAGTTTCATGGTTTTAGGTTTTCCATTCAAATGTTTAATCCATTTGAGTTTATTTTTTGTGTATGGTATAAGATAGTGGTCCATTTTCATTTTTTTATATGTGACTGTTCATTTTTCCTGACACTGTTTATTGAAGAAACTACTATTTTCCCATTGTATACCCTTGGCTCCTTTGTCATAAATTGATTGAGCAAGTTCATTTCTGGGCTCTGTAGTCTGTTCCATTGATCTATGTGTCAGTTTTATGCAAATACCATACTGTTTGATTACTGTAGCTTTGTATAATAGCTTGAAATCTGGGATAACACCATTTTTACTGGATAGTGTATGTGGATCTGTTTATATCTTTTTGTATGTAAGTATTGGAAATCTATAATTTGAAAAATAATGTAAGTTATAAAAATACTAATAATTGGGGGCTTATACCAGTCAGATACAATGTAAACCTTTTACCTCCTTTATTTCATTTAGTTCTCAAAGTGTTATTTTGAAATCAGTGTTACTTTCCTCATTTTAAAAATGAGGAAACTGTAAAACAAAATAAATGAGAAAACTACAGCTTAAAGTAGTTTGGAAGCTTATCTAGGACCCACAGATGGATGGATTTCCCTGAGATCCACACTACAGTTGATAAGATTTCTAAACCTGTCTTCATGAACTGTACCTTTTTTCTTTTAAAATTGCATGTGAAATTAGGTAAAAATAAATAAATTAATAGATATAAGGTATATTAGATCTTTTCTCCCCCCTAGATTTCATATGAACTTTCAGTTCAGTTCAGTCGCTCAGTCGTGTCCGACTTTTTGTGACCCCATGTTTCACCGCACACCAGGCCTCCCTGTCCATCACAAACTCCTGGAATTTGCTCAAACTCATGTCCATCGAGTCGGTGATGCCATCCAGCCATATCATCCTCTGTCATCCCCTTCTCCTCCTGCCCCCAATCCCTCTCAGCATCAGGGTCTTTTCCAATGAGTCAACTCTTCGCATCAGGTGGCCAAAGTATTGGAGTTTCAGCTTTAGCATCAGTCCTTCCAATGAACACCCAGGACTGATCTCCTTGAGGATGGACTGGTTGGATCTCCTTGCAGTCCAAAGGACTCTCAAGAGTCTCCAACACCATAGTTCAAAAGCATCAATTTTTCGGCACTCAGCTTTCTTCACAGTCCAACTCTCACATCCATACATGACCACTGAAAAAACCATAGCCTTGACCAGATGGACCTTTTTTGGCAAAGTAACGTCTCTGCTTTTTAATATGCTATCTAGGTTGGTCATAACTTTCCTTCCAAGGAGTAAGCATCTTTTAATTTCATGGCTGCAGTCACAGTCTGCAGTGATTTTTAGATATGTCTAAAGAAATTAGGGAACAAAAAAAAATATTTATGAATAAACTGGGTGGCAATGTGGAACATTGGAAAAAAAGGGCCCTCTCTCCCTCACTTAGGTCTCTGATCCATTTTGGGTTAATGTTTTTTACATGGTTAGTGTTTTTTACATGGTGTGAGATAAGGGTCAGCTTTCATTCTATTTCCTCTGTTGAATGGTCTTGGCATCTTTGTCAAAATCACCTGACTGGAGACATACAAAATGGCTTTATTTTTGGACTCTCGGTTCTGTTCCATTGATCTGTGTATCAGTTCTTATGCCAGTACTACACTGTCGTGATCACCCTTAACTTTGGAGAGTTAACTGCTTTTAGACCTAAGAAATTATGAGATAAAATTGAAAAAATGTTTAAGGGATAAAAGTCTATTAAATATTAAAGCTCATCTTTGTGGCAAAGATCATACTTAAAATGCTAAAAAATTTTTATCACAACTATTGATACAAGTTGCCAGTGGATTAAGGTTTTTGGGGGCAAGGATCATTTTAAATTATACCTAGTGAACTTATCCATTTGGATAAAATGTCTCAGAGTAAAGATCTAACTAAAGGTAGTAGTCCCCTCATAGAAGCTTGACAACCTCAAAGCAACCTATTTTTAAACTGAGTTTGGGGGAAGAGGTGGGAGGAAGGGAGAAAGAGAGGAGTTCAGGGGAAAGAAGTAGTCTTAAAGAGTTATGAGTGTGGTAATGGCACATGTAACTGACTGGAATCAAATGGGTAAGAAACTTTTGAGAGAGTTATCAGCAAAAGAACATTAAGAATGGTGGACTAAAACCGCTTGTGATTGTTTAAATCTTAGAATAGCTGTGAGATCTCTCAGTCTTCTAAGATGAAGCAGCAGACAATGAGAGTTGCACAGAGAGAGTTTAATGTTTAAACACCTTAAAGGCCTTGGAAACAGCAAAGCAGTATTACTTAAGTGGCAGTATATTTGGCTCATATTTGAAATATTGGGACCTTATTCGTTTAGTCAAGAATAATTATTGCATACAGTCCAGCAGTTCCCCTCTAGCTATATACCCAAGAAAAATGAAGACATATGTCCAAGCAAAACCTGCATGCAAACATTTATAGCCATTTTATTCATAATTGCCCAAACTGGGAACAACTCAAACATCCATCAAGTGGTGAATGGATAAACAAATTATGGTATATCCATGTAATTGAGTCTTTCTTAGCAATTAAAGGCAATGCAGTGCTGATAACAGCAACAACATGGATGCTGAGTGAAAGAAGATAGACTGAAAAATGTACATACTGTACGATTTCATTTATTTGACATTCTGAAAAAGGTAAAACTATAGGGACAGAAATTGAATTAGTGGTTGTGTGGGACTTGGGAAAGGAATCAACTAAAACGGGGCTCAAGGGAACTTTTTGGGATGATGGAAATGTTCTTTATCTTGGTTGTGGTGATGGTTACATGACATAATTTTGTAAAATTTATAGAAATGTATACCTAAAAAGGTATATTTTACCATATGTAAATTTTATTTCAGTAAGTCTAAAAAAATAATAATGAACACTATTAGTGCCAAAAATAAATTAGGTCAAAATAAATTTTGAACAAATTAATGTATTGGTGATATACTGGGATGAGTAAACAGACTAGGTTCTGCTCCCAAGGAGTTAATGCCTAGTGTATTAAAAGAACATATTTTTAATATGTTTTTGAAATTAAAATTTTTTTCCGTAAAAATATCTTTATATCATCATTTGATATATACATTTCTGTGTGTGTATATATAATATATAACATGAAACTACATATCCATATTGTACATAATGCTTTCTGATATTTTATGGAAGATAGTGTTTAACAGTTACCAAAATTCCAAAATATAAGTTACCATTAAGTACAGTTTTTATCCAGTAAATAAAAAAGATTGAATTGATGTTAACAACTGCTAATCTCTGGTTTCTGTTGAAACAAGTGAGAGACTGATTTTACAAGCATGAAAATAAATCTGTTGTTTTTCTTTCACTAAATTTTCCTAAGTGCAAAGTGGTGATGACACCTCTGCTTACCTAGATCAGGTGGCCATTTTTTTTTAATGCTAGTGTTTGAACAGATGGCTTTTGCCATGTGAAACATGGCCCTTGATGGTTGGAAATTACTAAAGATGGGAGGTAATTCTGTGAAGAGACAAATCTGTTTCAGCTTGGAACAGTGATAATTGAATTAAATTATTGTAGTCAGACAGTATTTATTGTAATAGGTCTTCACCATCCAGGGTTACTTCCCCTGTGTGAATATGGTAGGGAAACCAGACCTCAGTTTCCTGATAGTATAGCGTGCCTATCCTTCAGTCTGCTGGAAGCAAGCTTTACCAAACAAGTTATTTTAATCACATTACACACAAACCTTCCAAGAAGTTTACCAAAAATAATCTGAATACTGTGGAAATTATCTTTCATGGAAATACACTCTGCTAAAGTAGTGTAAAGTACTCAAGTAGTACTAAAGTACTCTGCTAAAGTGGTAGCACTCTGCTAAACCTGAGGGAGACAGATAACTGTTAAATGTCTTTTGGTCCTTATGAATGTGTGTATGGTATGTGGGCAGGGAGAAATGGAAGATGTAGAAAAATGTAAGGAAATGGCAAATAACTGATTTAAAATAAGAATGATTTAAAGAGATCACTTAATTTTGTATAAATTTGGAAACTGAGACTTCCTTGGTGTCCAGTGGCTAAGACTCCATGCTCCCAATGCAGGGGATCAGGCTTGGATCCCTGGTGGAGGAATTAGATCCCTTATGTGCTGCATGTAGCGCCTAAGACCTGGCACAGCCAAATAAATAAAGTTTGGAAGCATTTTCATGTCATATATGAGAATTATTCTCTGGTCTCTAATTTTAAGATATTTTGAAATCCTTCCCCCCCGCTTCCCAGAGCAGTTTCTAGTTCTTTAAGAGGCTATATTTAATATCTATCTTAAGTATATCTTTGTGTTTAGCATTGAACAAAAAGTATAGCTATTAGGTGGCTGTAGGTGGCATCCGATAGAAAGTAATTTTGTTTGTATGTTCTCTACTTTGGTTAGGAGTCCTCAGAACATATGGAGGGGTTTTGTGTTTTTTTAATAGCAATGATAGATACTGAAGTGGCTGGTTTTTAGAAATATTAATACATGTGTTGGGGATGATCTAGAAAATTGGTCATGGGTAGACACTTTTTCTGTAAAGAGCCGGATAGTAAATATTTTTAGGTTTGTGGGCTATACAGTCTTTGTCACAACTACAACTTGGCTGTTGTAGTGTGAAAGCAGCCATGGACAGTGTGTACATAAATGGATGTGGGTGACTAAGCCTGTGGGCCATAGTTTGCAGACTCCCACAAACATTATGTGTTTTAAGCCAAAAACTTCGTACAAATGTATTTTAGATATATTTATTTATACATTTAACAAATATTTAGTGCCAAGTTAAGAGCTTATGTGCCAGGTACTATGCCAAGGACTAGGCATAGAGCAGTGAACAAGGCAGGAGTATGATTGCTACCCTCATGGAGTTCATAATATAGTGGGGAAAAACACCCTGATCAAGTTTTTACGTTTTTAAATGTGTGAGACAAACAATAACATTGAGGGACTTTACAATATAAAGCCCTGTGGTGAATCATTTTGTAAAATAGATGATTCCTGTGTGAAGCCAATATTACTCATTGTGATTTCAATTCATTAAAATTTGTACTACATTTTCCTACAAAAAATTTGGCACTTATAGTGTTTCTTCTCAAAGACAAAATTATTTGACCAAAGCACTTTTCTTGTTTGTGACACTCACTCAAAGTAAATTAACATGTGTATAATTAGAATTATAGCAAAGTCTACTTGATAGTTTTATATATTTTCCTTTCAGATATAATTGCTGTTGAATTTTATTATGTCTCAGTACCATCTACTGTTAATATATGATGTTTATTTTTTATCTGTAGACGTCCATTGTCTGAAGGGACAGTTCATTTACATTCAGAAACTAAGGTATGAATTTAAACTTTTTGTGAATGTGATTACAGTCTGTAGAATTTAGGTTGGCTTTTAGTGTCTTTCTTATACAAAACAGTATGACTCTATAAATATAGAATATTAGCCTTGATATTTAAAAGATATGTTTATGAAATATTGCTCATAAAATGAATCCTTTTTTGTCTCATAATTTCCCTGAACAGTTTGAAGATACATTAATTTTTAGTTTTCTCTCTGAAGCCCCAATTTATTAAATGGAATATCTGAAAAAGAAAAGAATTTAAAAACAGTGAAGGTGACTTGGGAGGTTTATCCATTTGTTTAAATATTTACAGTGTGTAGAGATCACTATTCCAGGTGCTGGGCATACTGGGATGTATAGATTCCATCCATGGGGGTCTTAGACCCAGGGGATAGTATACATGGAGACGTGTCTGAACAAGAATTGATGAGGAGAATTAAATTCTGTAAATCAGAACATCCAGTTGAACATTCTGCTAACTACCTGAATATCTTCAGATCTTTGGGACTCATTTTCTTATCTTAAATCTCTTGGTTCTAGTAATAACTAGGTCTTTTCTAGCTATACAGTTCTGGATTCCTTAAAATACAGTTTGATTAATTCTGTGAAAATAGGAATTCTGTGTAGCAAACTAGTGATTCTGTGTATTATGTAATTGCCTTCCTAAGCAACTGATGAGAATGTAAGTAATTAATCAGTCATTTAAATTCTTTTCCTATAGCCAAAGACCAAAAATGTTGATCCCATAAACAAAGTTCAGAACAAACTACACTCTGCAAGTAAAGGAAGGAAATCCAATTCAAGGTATAGAACAGTTTTTTAAAATATTACTTTCTTTTTTTAGTTTCATAATTTACCGTATCATTGTTCTTAACTAGTAAGTTTTGGTTCTCTGGATCTTTTTATACTCCAAAAGATACAAAATTACACTCTATTTTTCTCCACATTTAGTAATTTAAAGCATCTTCTAATCAGAAATATCTGATTAGATAAGCAAAAATGCCACATGTCAAAAATTTTAACTGTTATTTTTAGCTAGTTAGTTTCTTAGATCAGAAACTAGAACCTAGATGTCTTTTTCTGCCTAGTTCTCTCAAATAGACTGAATAGTCTTACACTTTTTGAACACCATGCATTATTGTGTATATTGAGACACAGAATGATTTTGGCATGCTCTCAATAAAACTACAGTATAGTTATAATTTACATTCTATTGTTTTGGGTGAAAAAAATTTTCAAGACTATTTTTAGTACTTTAAGCACTAAAAGGAGACCCAAGAGATTCTTTAGTAGACCTTCTTGAAAAGGAGTCTCACACCTGCAGTGGATTATACCAACCAGCTTCTAATTCACAGTAAATTATTAAATTTATATGTCTATTGCTTAAACTGATAATTGCATTATAATTCTGGAAAAATCTTTGTTAATCCTTGTGTCTTTTTGTTGTTCAGTCGCTAAGTTGTGTCCGACTGCAACCCCATGAACTGCAGCTTGCCAGACTTCCCTGTCATTCACTATCTCCCAGAATTTGTTCAAACTCATGTCCATCGAGTCAGTAATGCCATCCAGCCATCTCATTTTCTGTCGCCCCCTTCTTGCCCTCAATCTTTCCTAGCATTAGGGTCCTTTCCAATGAGTTGACTCTTTACATCAGGTGGCCAAAGTATTGGAGCTTCAGCTTCAGCATCAGTCATTTCAATGAATATTCAGGGTTGATTTAGGATTGACTGGTTTGATCTCCTTGATGTCCAAGGGACTCTTCAAGAGTCTTCTCCAGCACCACAGTTTGAAAGCATCAATTCTTTGGTGCTCACTCAGGCTTCTTTATGGTTCAACTCTCATATCCATACATGACTACTGGAAAAAACATAGCTTTGACTAATGTCTTTGCTTTTTAATATTCTGTCTAGGTATGTCATAGCTTTTCTTCCAAGGAGCAAGCATCTTTTCATTTCATGGCTGCCATCACTGTCTGCAGTGACTTTGGAGCCCAGTAAAATGAAATCTGATACTGTTTCCACTTTTTCCCCATCTATTTGCCATGAAGTGATTGGACCTGATGTCATGATCTTAGTTTTTTGAATGTTGAGTTTTAAGCCAGCTTTTTCACTCTCCTCTTTCACCTTCACCAAGAAAAGCCAAGTAAAGTTTTTATTTTTTGAATACAAGAGACCAGAAACACAGGGTGAAAGGATAAGGAAGAAAAAAATCTAAAATTGATAGAAGAAAAGAGAACATATGCTGCATACATAAGTACATACATAACTGGAAAGGGTTATCTTACTTTCAGACTTCAGGTTTACATTTTAAATAAAAGGTTTTTTTCCCAAAAGAATTGTAAAGCCTTTGTTTATGTGTTAAAAGTGAGTTAGGCTTTAAAGTTAAAAGTAAGGCTTTCAGAAAAAGACTAAATGAATTAGTGCTGGCCCATTCCTCAATGCCTTTGATAGTGACTTTTATTTCGTATTTCTCCCCTTATTTAAAATTTTAAAAAAACACAACTTTTTGGTAGATTTTGATCCTGCTTATAATGTTTCTTTAGGTGGAAAATATGTGGAGTTTGAGCTAAGAACTCTTTACAATTGTTTCTCAAAAGATGTTCTTCAGTGTTTGCAGACTTACGGCTAGAGTGATATCAAATTGTACAGTTCTTTCCCAGCAGCATGTAAAATTAAAAGCCATAGTCTGGATTTGACCTGGGAGGCCAAGTTCAGTACTCTTAGTTTTGGTGTTCAGTTGAGAGTGCTGACCTAAAACAAATAATTCTTTAGCAAAAAATATGTTTGTTTGGAATCAGCAGAGAATTGCACTTTGGGATCTGTCACCATGGCGAGCCACATGCAGGTCCCTGCACAGCAAAGCAAGGGTGACTCTTGGGGGAAAAAGGAAGCTGGGAGGACTGTAGGGGACAAAGGCTTTCATCAGCTGAGCCGTAGCTGGAAAGGAAGAGGAGTCTTTCTTTATACTCGGGCTTTGCTGTTGTCGCGTGGTGTGAGAGTTCCTCCTCCCGGTCTCCTGACTGTTTAATTGAGGTTTCTGTTTATTTTTTTACATTGTCAATGTCTTGAATAACTGGCATCATAAAGCCTTCTCCAGTTCTGTGATTGTCATAAAGATTAAAAGTCTACTAAATCTCTTGTTGTATAGTCCTTGAAAGTATCAATTGTAGATATCATGATAAACTTAAAATTTATAATAATAATTTTGATCTGCTTTTTTACTTGAATAAAGGTCATATCTGGGAATCATATCTACTTTTTATATTACACACACACACACACACACACATATATATTTCTCTTTTTAGTGTAAAATTGAAATACTGTCATGTGCAGACTGCCAATGATGTTGCCATTCCAGAGGATTTCTCAGACTTTTCTCTTGAAAAAACAATTAGCAAGATTGAAGGGCAACTAGAGGAAGAAGGCTTACCTGATTATATAAATGATGATATTTTTTCTGGTGTTAGTGAAGATATTGGAACAGGTAGGTTTTTTGTTTATTCTTCTATCACAATTGCTTAAAAAACAACATTGAGAACAATATTTCTTGTATTTAGAAAATGTATTATGATGTGTTGCATTTGTTTGATAGATGAAATAAAATTGCTTTTGAGTCAGTAATTGTTAAAAATGGATGATGGGTAAGCAGAGTTTCACTGAACCAGTCTCACTACTTTTATATATGTTTGATATTTTCCATTATAAAAGGTAAAAATAAAAAGAACTATCTAGGATTAGTTTCATTGACCTTTTTTCAACTAAAGTTATATGCCCCATAGCTTATTATTAAAACATTGAAATTTTTAAAAAATGTTTCTTTGAATTCATTTGATGTTACTGAATTCTCTTTATTGTGTATTAAATCAACATATGTTAAAGGATAAATGAATTATTGATTAGCCTCAGGTAAAATAATGAATTTTCTAATGAATATTATTTTCTTTCTTATAAACTCATTCTCTGCATACCACTAGAAAAATACTTAGTCTAAGTCATCAAAAACATTATGTTAGTTACCGGTAGTGCCTCTAAAATTGTTAGATTTATGAGCAGCCACCTATTCTATTGTACATAAAAACCAATACAGTTGAGTTTATATGAACATAGTTAATGTTGAATGTAATTAACCAGGTTCAGGCAAACTGCTTAGTCCCTCTGTAATAGCAATGTCTTCACTTGAAAATTTAGCAGTTTATATTAATATTAGATGATCATGAAGTTTTGCTCAATATTCTGATGCTGTGATAATCTCATTGATTTACATGTGTAATGATGATTATGCAGCTGCTGCTAGTTAGTCATAAATGAGGAATAATCCATTTATGCATTTGTTACGTTTACTGACCTATCCAAGCTTTCTGAGGCTATTCGTTAAGAGTGAAGGCAAGTGAAAGAAAAAATTACCTTCATGCCTCAAGATGCCTTCAAGGATGCAGTGGTCAGATATTGGCTGTTCCTCAGTTAATAGTCACTGGTGGTCTAGTTAGAGAGTTCCTCTGCCCGGGTATAAGAACCAGCACAAACCACCTTAAAGTGCTGCTTTGTCTCTTATTGCTTAATGACCTCTCTGCCACTTTTGCATCCTCCTCTTTTCACAGTCTTTGACCAAGGTGTCTCCCCTTTTAGGGAGTTCTTGCCTATTCCACATGATTGCCTAGAATGGCTGGGTTATGTACGGAAGGAAGCAATGAAAAAGTAGTAGCACAAAACTTTGTAAGGCTGCTTTGTAAGTCTAAAATTGTGTAAATGTACAAAATGTAAGTAAGTGTACAAAGCACTGCTTTATAAGACTAAAGTTGGAGCGGGATGAGAGGGGAGGTTCATGCTGTGTACCTCCAGAGACAGAGCACTCAGCTCCTTGATGATACTGCTGAGGTTAGAGTTGGGGAGAGAAAGAGATGGATTGTTTCCCTTCTGTCCTCTGCTAACCTGGAGGCTAGAAGGAGAGTTGACTGGAGAAGTCTAGGTATGGCTAGAGCCAAACATAGTTCATCAGCTCCATGTAATGCTGGGGACACTTTATAAGAAGAGCTTTGAAGCAGGAAGTATGTGTGGAGATGTGTGTGCTGTGGAATTTGTCCTAATGATCTTTCGGAGACTGAATGTTAAGATTGTTTACTCAAGATAAGCTTCATGAAGGCAAAGCTTGTCTTACAATATCTGTATTATGCCTGGAATGTAGTAAAGACTTAATGTATATCTTTTTAATTACTGATTGGATGAATTATGAGTGAGTTCCAAGTTCAGCTTTCACTTTATGTATTTTTTATATGCCTAAAAACTGCAAATTTACCGATATTATTGAATAAAGAACTTTTGCTAGCAATGAAATACTAAAAGTAGATCTTAATTAGGGATTTGTGGGGAAAAAAGCTTCAGCAGTAAGGTATTTGTGTACTTTTCTGCTTCTCAGACACATACACTACATGTTAACTTAGGTGAAATTGGGATGTGTGTTGCAGTCGGTGGCATTTTATGATTGCAGTAGTTGGGACTGAAGTTGAGTTTTGCTAGAAAGGATTTGTGTGTGTTTCTGCCAAACACTTTGGGAGCATTATTGACCTGAAACCACTTTAAATTCTGCTTGAGGTGTTTTGAATGACCTGGGTAAGTATGAATTCAGCCTGTAAACTACTGGCTTTTAGTTCTGATTCTCAGGAAATGTTTTTGATTTTTCCCTCCCTTTCTTTACTCTTTTTATATTGAGATATACACAGTTCCTTTTACACCTGGGTAGATTTTTCATTTGCCTCCACATTAGGGACTGTGTCTTTAGTGTTTTCTTCCGTGTTTCCTAAAAGGGATCTCCTATTAGACTCTTCGTCTTGAGCACTTTTTTCCTTCATAAAATAATAGTCTGTTTTACAATTGATGGCATCTTAGATTCAATGAAAGACAATATATATTATTATTGATGCAGAAGCACAGATTAGATTTCTGAAGGCCAAACTCCGTGTTATGCAGGAAGAATTGGATAATGTTGTCTGTGAATGCAATAAAAAGGTAAGTTTTTAAAACCTTTCAGAATAAATGCTCTTATAATCAAAGACATTTTGGGAGCAGTTTTTAATTTTATTTTAAAAATAGCTTCACTGAAGTATAATTCACAGTTAACTTTTACATTCAAAAATTGTGTATAAATACTGAACTTTGTTCTGAGATGTTGAGTTTCCAGAGCTGAAGAGTTTTATGTTTGTTAGCAATTAGAATGCTCTGTATTAGGCTGAGATATGTAAGCTATTAATATTAAACAGAAATAAAACATCTGACTTCCATTTTTGAGACTGAAAATGGAGTGTAATTTATTTTTCTTTATGAAATGAGTATAAATATCTCATCCGAGATCATATAATGGAATATTACTCAGCCATAAAAAGGAATACATTTGAGTCAGTCCTAATGAGATGGATGAACTTGGAGCTTACTATACAGAGTGAAGTAAGTCAGAAAGAGAAAAACAAATATTGTATATTAATGCACTAGAAAGATAATATTGATAACTGTTTTCAGGGCAGCAGTGGAGATGCAGACATGGAGAACAGACTTGTGGACACAGTGTGGGAAGGAGAGGGAGGGGATGAATTGAAAGAGTAACATTGAAACATATACATTACCACATGTAAAATAGATAGCCAGTTTGTTGTATGATGCAGGGAGCTCAAACCCAGATGCTCTGTTGTGACAACCAAAAGGTCTGGGATGGGATGGGAGGTGGGAAGGAGTTTCAAGAGAGAGGGGACATATGTATACCAATGGCTGATTCATGTTGATGTATAGCAGAAACTAACACATTATTGTAAAGCAATTATTCTCCAATTAAAAATAAATTACTTCTTTTAAAATAAAGTATTTTAAAATAAAAAGATCATATGAAGCTACTTTATGTTTTCAGCTTTATGATTTTTATTTTTGCTTTATGTTTTGATACAAAATCTTGTGTGTTTCTTCATATAATCTATAATTTCATAACTGTATAGGAGGATGAAATTCAGGATTTAAAGTCTCAACTGAAAAATTTTGAAGAAAATTGTGTGAGACAGCAGCGGACAATTAATTTGCAACAATCTCAAACAGAAAAGTTTAAAACTCTTTTTGAAGAAGCAAACAAAAAATGTGATGGATTACAGCAACAGTTGTCTTCAGTAGAAAGGGTAATAATTTTTCTATTTTTTCCTAATCTAATGCCAAAGATTCACAAAAACACAAAAGTCACATGTTTGCTTAGACACCACTTTTCATGGTTCAGTTATTTTGTTAGTGTTTCCTAAAACCTCTTCCCCCGTTATTAGAACAGTGTTTTTTAGTAGCATTACTGAAATATAATTCACATACAATACGTGTTACCTTTAAAGTATACAGTTTGGTGGCTTTCAGAGGATTCACAGAGTCCTGCAGCTGTCACCACTGTCAAGTTTGGGACATTTTCATCACCTGGAAAGTCGCTCTGTACCCTCTAGCCATAGTACCTCAACCCATTTCACCCCATCCCCTCCAGCTCTAGGCAGCTTCTCACTTATTTTCTGTCTCGATAGATTGGCCTATTCTGGACATTTCTGGACAGGTAGACTCATACAGTATGTGATACTTCAGAACCAACATTTTTTGCTTAATGTTTTTTTGGTCTACATTGTAGCATGTTAGGACTCCATTGCTTTTTATAGAGTAATATTCCTTGTAATAGAGTATATGGATATAATACATTTTATTTATCTGTTTATCAGTTGACGGACATTTGGGTTATTCTGTTTTGGAACTGTTTTGGATAATGCTGTACTATGAACATGCATATACAAGTTTTTGTGTGGATATATGTTTTTGTTTTTCTTGGATATATGCCTAGGAGCGGAATTACTGGATTTATGTTTTGTCTGTTTGTTTTTTTATTTTTTTTATTTTTGACTGCTGTATCTTCATTGATGCGTGCAGGCTTTCTCTAGTTGCAGCGAGTGGGGGCTGCTCTTTGTTGTGGTGTGCAGGCTTCTCATTTAGGTGGTTTCTCTTGTTGCGAAACACAGGCCCTAGCCCCATGGGCTTCAGTAGTTGTGGCATGCAGTCTTTTGGTTTCTAGAGAACAGGCTCAGTAGTTGTGGCTCACAGGCCTAGCTGCTCCACAGCATGTGGGATTCTCTCGGACCAGGGATTGAACCTGAGTCCCCTGCACTGGCAGGTGGATTCCCAACCACTGGACCGCCAGGGAGGTCCCAATCTTATGTTTAGCCTTTTGAGGAACTTCAGACTGTTTTCCAAATCACCTATACCATTTTTACATTTCTACCAGCAGTGTATAAGGGTTCCAGTTTCACCACATCCTACAAGTACATGTTAGATTGGGAATACCAATCCCCTGTGAATACTGAGGGGTGACTGTTTACTGTTCTATGCGTTTTGACAAGGGCATTGTCAGATAACCATAGCCAAAACTGAGTTATATCCCCCCAAAAATTTCTTTGTGAATTTAGTCCTGTCTCTACTCCAAACCTTAGACAACCACTCATCTGTTTTTGATTCTTATATTTTGGCCTTTTCTAGAATGTCATATAAATAGAATTACATAGTAACCTCTTGAGTCTGATTTTTTAACTTAGCATAATGCATTTCTGATTCATCCATGTTATAATCTGTCCTTTTTTATTATTGATTGTAACATAGAGTGAAATACCACATTTTGTTTGTCTATTCATCTGGGAAGGAAAATTACTTATAGTGTCTCATAGTCTAAGCCTGTGCTTTTGAAAATGATAGCCACTCATGTGAGGCTAGTCCAAATTGTGTCATGCTGTGAGTGTAAATCAGTATCTAATTTTGAAGAGTAAATACAAAGAAAGATGTAAAATCTCATTAATATTTTAATATTGGTTACATGTTGAAATGGTAATACTTTGGGTATGCTGGGATAAGTGAAATATAGTAATAAAATTAATTTTACCTATTTCTTCTTAAAGTGGCTATTAGAAAATGTAAAATTACATATGTAGTTTGTACTATATTTCTGTTGCTTTAAAAAATAAAGGCAAGTGGTCTAAGAAAGAACAAACTATTATATCTGGGAAACAACTGTGAGTTTACGATTTGTCATCAGGCATCCAAGCTGTGATCATGTCACTGTTCTAGTGGATGTAACTTGCCTAAATCTTTGATTCTTTTCTTGTTCTTGGCCCTCATACCCAATCCTGTGCTTTCTTGCTTCTAAATGTTTTTCATTCATCTCTTGTTTTCGTTTACTTTCTAACACCATACACAAAAATAAACTCAAAATGGATTAAAGATCTAAATGTAAGACCAGAAACTATAAAACTCCTAGAGGAGAACATAGGCAAAACACTCTCCGACATAAATCACAGCAGGATCCTCTATGACCCCACCTCCCAGAATATTGGAAATAAAAGCAAAACTAAACAAATGGGACCTAATGAAACTTAAAAGCTTTTGCACAACAAAGGAAACTATAAGTAAGGTGAAAAGACAGCCCTCAGATTGGAAGAAAATAATAGCAAATGAAGCAACAGACAAAGGACTAATCTCAAAAATATACAAGCAACTCCTGAAGCTCAATTCCAGAAAAATAAATGACCCAATCAAAAAATGGGCCAAAGAACTAAACAGACATTTCTCCAGAGAAGACATACAGATGGCTAACAAACACATGAAAAGATGCTCAACATCACTCATTATTAGAGAAATGCAAATCAAAACCACAATGAGGTACCATTACACACCAGTCAGGATGGCTGCTATCCAAAAGTCTACAAGCAATAAATGCTGGAGAGGGTGTGGAGAAAAGGGAACCCTCTCACACTGTTGGTGGGAATGCAAACTAGTACAGCCACTATGGAAAACAGTGTGGAGATTCCTTAAAAAACTGGAAATAGAACTGCCATATGACCCAGCAATCCCACTTCTGGGCATACACACTGAGGAAACCAGATCTGAAAGAGACACGTGCACCCCAATGTTCATCGCAGCACTGTTTATAATAGCCAGGACATGGAAGCAACCTAGATGCCCATCAGCAGATGAGTGGATAAGGAAGCTGTGGTACATATACACCATGGAATATTACTCAGCCGTTAAAAAGAATTCATTTGAATCAGTTCTAATGAGATGGATGAAACTGGAGCCCATTATACAGAGTGAAGTAAGCCAGAAAGACAAAGAACATTACAGCATACTAACACATATATATGGAATTTAGAAAGATGGTAATGATAACCCTATATGCAAAACAGAAAAAGAGACACAGATGTACAGAACAGACTTTTGGACTCTGTGGAAGAAGGCGAGGGTGGGATGTTTCGAGAGAACAGCATGTATATTATCTATAGTGAAACAGATCACCAGCCCAGGTGGGATGCATGAGACAAGTGCTCGGGCCTGGTGCACTGGGAAGACCCAGAGGAATCAGGTGGAGAGGGAGGTGGGAGGGGGGATCGGGATTGGGAATACATGTAACTCCATGGCTGATTCCTGTCAATGTATGACAAAACCCACTGCAATGTTGTGAAGTAATTAGCCTCCAACTAATAAAAAATAAATAAATAAAAATAAAAAAGAAAGAAATGTTTTTCATCTCTTGTTTTCATTCCCCATTGCTACTTCTTGGTTCAAGCTATTATGTCTTATTTCTGAATCCTCTTCACTGGTCATTATATGTCCTTTGTCTTTTCCCTGGTATCCTGTACCCTGTCAAAAGATTAATATCCTCAAAAGACCACATTGATTATAACTCTTTTATGTAGGCAGAAAAGGAACTAATATTTTTTGAGTGCTGTCTGTCAGGTAAAACACACTGGGAAACTGAGTCTGAGAGGTTGAGCAAATTGTCTACAGTCAAATAGGAATGGCAGAGCAGGATTCAAACTGTGTTTATTTGACTCTGAAAATCATGTAGACTCTTTCTCCAACCCCCAAATAAATGGACTTAAACACATTTCATTGTTTAGGGTTAAGTATTTGAAAATTTTATTTCATGGTGAACGTATAAAGACATTATGATACATTGGCTAGCTGAAGATTTTATGAAAACTTGCATTGACTCTGAACTTCCCAGCTTTAATTCCTATCTGCCTATTGGCCAGACAGACAAAACATAGTTCTCCTGGGTTGTATGATACTCAGGATTGAATCTTTCTTTGTTAATTCTGTTCATTTTTTCTCTCTCTCAAATTAAGTCTCAGTGTACAGTTCAGAGAAATACAAAACAGAGCTTAAGCAGCTCCTTCTATAAACCTGGAAAAACCAACTATTAAAACATTGTTATAATGTTAACTTATTTTAGCTGTTGATTCTAACAGATGGAGTCATTCTTAAAATATAAAGTCAGAAACCATTTTACCCCATCTTTGGATTTTGTTTTTCTATTAATGATATGTTTACAAACCAACTCTATTGAGGAATAACTTAAACACAATATACTTGACTTAACTGTACAATTCATTGAATTTTAGCAAGTTAATACATGCTTGTAACCACCACCATGATTAACATAAAATTTCTGTCACTCCCCCAAGTTTCCTTTGTCTCTTCCCACTAAATCCCCAGTCTCTCTAATCATGGCCCCAAGCAGCCACTGATTTGCATTCTTTTATTGCAAGTTCATTTTCCTTGTTATAAAATTTCATATAGATGGAAACTTAAGTATGTACTTTTTTGCATCTGTTTTCTTCAGCATAATGTTGTTGAGGTTCATCAGTGTTGCTTGCTTTATGGTTCGTTCTCATATATTGCTGAGTGGTATTCATTTATGGATTTACCACATTTCATCTGGTCACCAATTGATGGGAATTTGAGTTATTTCCAGCTTCGGGCTATGAGAAGTAAAGCCACTATGAATTTACATGTACAAGTGCTTTGTGTAGATACATATTTTTGTGTAAACATATTCAGTATCATTCATGATGTTGATGAAGTGCCTAGGAGTAGAACTTCTGGGTTTATGGAAAGTGCATGTTTAACTTTTTAAGAAGCTGTCAAACTGTGTTCTAAAGTGATTATACCGTTTTTCATTCCCAGTAGCAATGTATGAGAGTTCCAGTTACCCTTATTCTCTAACACTTGGTATTATCAGTCTTTTAGGATCAGAAGATCAGAAGCAGTATCTCAGTATAGTTTCATTTGTATTTCCTTGCTAACTATTGATCGTGAGTATCTTTTTAGGCTTATTGGCTGTTCATGTTATCTTCTCTTCTCATGTATATGTTCAATTTTTTTGCCCAAATTAGAAACATTGGGTTTTATTAAGAGTTCTTAATTTTTCTTATGTAATTTCTTTGCTAGAAAGAATGTATTGTGAATAGTTTTTTGCAGTTTGAGTTGGCATTTAAATTTTTTAACAGTGTCTTTCAGAAGGTAGAGTTTACAATTTTCATGGATTCTAATACATTTTTTATGCTCTTTTTCATCCTATTTGAGAAATCTTTGCCCACCAATTTAATTACTGTAAGTAAGTCTATTTGGATTTTCCATTATTTTGCAATCAGTTTTGATAATTTGTGTTTTTAAGAAACTTTTCCAGTGCTGAGTCGTAAAACTCATTGGTATAGATGTGTCCATATGTACATACTCAGTCACTCAGTTGTGTCCAACTCTTTGCGACCCCATGGACTATAGGCTGCCAGGCTCCTCTGTCGGTGGAATTTTCCAGGCAAGAATACTGGAGTAGGTTGCCATTTCTACAGGATCTTCCCAACCCAGGGATTAAACCTGTGTCTCTTGTGTCTTCTGCATTGGCAGGCGGATTCTTTACCACTGTACCGCCTGGGAAGCCCCTATCATTTATTACATTTTTACTTATATTTTTAATCTCTGTGATTATGACTTCTGTTTCATTCTTGACACTAATAATTTATCTCTTCATGTTTTATTCTTAATTAGTGTAACTACATACTTATCAAATTCACTGAATTTTTCAGTGAATCAGTGTTTGACTTTTGTTAATTTTTCTATTTTTACTATTTTTACTGTTTGTCAGTTTTCCACTCTATTGATTTCTAACCTTACCTTTGGCTTCCCTGGTGGCTCATTGGTAAAGAATCCGTCTGCCAGTGCAGGAGATGTGAGTTCAGTCCCTGGGTCAGGAACATCCTCTGGAGAAGGAAGTAGCGACCCACTCCAGTGTTCTTGCCAGAGAAATCCCATGGACAGAGGAGCCAGGAGTCCTATAGTCCTTGGGGTCACAAAAGAGTCAGACACGACGTAGTAACTAAACAACAACAAACTTTTCCATTTCCTTCATTCTTATTTGGGCTTAATTTGTTTTTATTTTTCAGGATTCTTAAAGCAAAAGCTTGCATAATTGATTTTCTGCTTTTGTCACATAAGAATTTAAAGCTGTAAATTTTCTTCTAAGTGCTGCTTTGTCTGTATCCCACAGATTTTGATGCTTTTTTATTAAATTCAAAGTATTTTCTAATTTCCTTCCTGATATTTCTTGACAATTGGATTATTAAAAGTATGTGTTGTTTAATTTTAAATATTGAGTATTTTTCCTGTCTTTTTGTAAATTGATTTTTAATTGAATTATGTGGTATATGATTTTATTCTTTGAATATTTGTTCCAAATAGTTTTATAGGCCAGCATTTGGCCTCTCTTGGTAAATGTTTAATGTGCCCTTGAAGACAGTATGTGTTATTCTTTACTGAGTAGTTTTCTATAAATATGTATTAGGTCAGATTTGTTGACAGTATTGTTCAAGTGTTCTGTCTTTATTGCTCTATCAGCTATGGAGAGAGGGGTGCTTGTGCTGAATTCTTTGACTAAAATTGCCCCCTTGGTAACCGTACATTTGTTTTCCACATCTGTATTTACAAAGCATTTCTGTTTTGTAAATAGGTTCATTTGTACCATTTTTAAGATTACAGATATAACAGATACCATATGACATTTGTCTTTCTCTGGCTGAGTTACTTCGGTCAGTATGACATTCTCTAGGTCCATCCACGTCCTTGCAAAAGGCATTCTTTCATTCTTGTTGATGGCTGAGTAATATTCTACTGTATATATGTACCACATCTTCTTTATCCATTCTTCTGTTGATGGACATTTAGGTTGCTTCCATGGCTTTGCTATTGTAAATAGTGCTAGAATAAACATTGGGGTGCAGCTATCTTTTTGAATTATGGCTTTCTCCAGATATATGCCCAGAAGTGGGATTGCTGGATCGCATGATAGTTCTTTTTTTTAGTTTTTTAAGGAACCTCCAGACTATTCTCCATAGTGGCTATACCAGTTTACATTCCCTCCAGCATTTACTGTTTGTAGAGTTTTTTGATGATGGTCATTCTGATTGGTGTGAGGTGATACCTCATTGTAGTTTTGATTTGCATTTCTCTAGTAATTAGTGATGTTGAGCATATTTTCATGTGCCTCTTGGCTTTCCGTATATCTTCTTTGGAGAAATGTCTGTGTAGATCTTTTGCCCATTTTTTATTTATTTTTAATGTTGAACAGCATAAACTGTTAGTATATTTTGGAGATTAATCCTTTGTCAGTTGCTTCATTTGCAGATATTTTTCCCATTCTGTGGGTTGTCTTTGTTTTCTTTATGGTTTCCTTTGCTGTGCAGAAGCTTTTAAGTTTAATCAGACCCCATTTATTTATTTCTGTTTTTAATTTTCTTTAGGAGGTGGATCAAAAAAGATCTTGCTGCAATTTATGTTAGCGAATGTTCTGTGTTTTCTCATAAGAGTTTTATAGTATCTGGCCTTACATTTAGGTCTTTAATGGGGATGGCATCACCAATTCAATGGATAGGAGTTTGAGCAAGCTCTCAGAGATGGTGAAGGACAAGGAAACCCAGCATGCTGTAGTCCACGGGGTCACAAAGAGTAGGACACAGTTAAGTGACTGAACAACAACAATCCATTTTGAATTTACTTTTGCATATAGTTTTAGAGAGTGTTCTAATTTCATCCTTTTACATGTAGCTGTTCATTTTCCTGCACCACTTAATTGAAGAGACTGTCTTTTCTCCATTGCATGTTCTTGCCTCCTTTGCTATAGATTATGTTATTATAGGTGTGTGGGTTTATCTTTGGACATTCTATCCTGTTCCATTGATGTATATTCTGTTTTTGTGCCCATATCATACTGTTTTGATTACTATAGCTTTGTAGTATAGTCTGAAGTCAGGGAAACTGATTCCTCCAACTCCATTTTTCTTTAAGATTGCTTTGGCTCTTCACAGTCTTTTGTGTTTGCATACAAATTGTAAAATTTTTTGTTCTAATTCTGTGAAAAATGCTATTAGTAGTTTGATAGGGATTACATTGAACCTGTAGATTACTTTGGGTTATATACTCATTTTGATAATTTTGACTCCTCCAATCCAAGAGTATGGTACATCTCTCCATTTGTTTGTGTGTCATCTTTGATTTCTTTCATCAGTATTTTATACTTATTTGAGTATAATTTTGCCTCATTACATGGATATAATCCTAGGTATCTTTTCTTTTTGATGTGACAGTACATGGGATTATTTGCTTAATTTTGGTTTCTGACCTTTTGTTGTTAGTGTATAGGAATGCAAGAGATTTCTGTGTATTAATTTTGTATCCTGCAACTTTATCAGATTCATTGATGAGCTCTAGCAGTTTCCTGGTAGCATCTTCCAAGATTTTCTCTGTACAATATCATGTCATCTTCAAACAATGATAGTTTTACTTCTTTTCCAGTTTGGATTCCTTTTATTTCTTCTTTGACTGCCATGGTTGGACTTCCAAAACTATGTTGAATAGTAGTGGTGAGAGTAGACATGCTTGTCTTATTCTTGATCTAAGAGGAAATGCTTTCAGTTTTTCACCATTGAATATGATGTTAGCTATAGGTTTGTTGTATATTGCCATTATGTTGAGGTAGGTTCTCTCTGTGCCCACTTTTTAGAGTACATGCTAAGTTGCTTTAGTCATGTCCAAATCTTTCTGACCCTGTGTATTGTAGCCCACCAGGCTCCTCTGTCCATGGGATTCTCCAGGCAAGAATACTGGAGTGGGTTGCCATTTCCTTCTTCAGGGGATCTTCCCGACCCTGGGATTGAGCCCACATCTCTAATGTCTCCTGCATTGGCAGGGTGGGGGTCTTTACCACAGGCACCACCTGGGAAACCCTTCACTTTCTGGAGAGGTTTTATCATAAATGGATGTTGAATTTTGTCAAGAGCTTTTTCTGCATCTATTGAGATGATCATGTGGTTTTTATTCTTCAGTTTTAATGTGGTTTTTCACATTGATTGATATACATATGTTGAAGAATGCTTGCATCCCTAGGATAAATCCCACTTGACCATGGTGAATGATCTTTTAATGTGTTGTTGAATTCAGTTCTTTAGTGCTCTTTAGTGATATTAGAGTGTTATTATTTTTTCTTTTTTTAAATTGGAGTGTAATTATGATATTGTGTTCATTTACACTGTGTGGTGATGTGAATCAGCTATATGTATACATATATCCCCCTCCTCTTGAGCCTCCCTCCAGTTCCCCCTCCCATCCCACCCTCTAGGTCATCAAAAGGCATGGAGCTGAGGTCCCTGTGCTATTCAGCAGCTTCCCACTGGCTGTCTGTGTTACACATGGTAGTGTGTATCTGTCAGTGATACTTTCTCAATTCATCACCCTCTCCTTCCCCTCACTGTGTCCACAGTTCTGTTCTCTAAGTCTGCATCTCTATTCCTGCCCTGCAAATAGGGTCATCAGCACTGTTTTTCTAGATTCCATATGTATGCACTAATATACAGTATTTGTTTCTCTCTCTCTGACTGACTTCACTCTATAGGACAGTCTCTGGGTTCACCACATCACTACAAATGACCCAGTTTCATTCCTTTTTATGGCTGAGTGGTATTCCATTGTATGTATGTACCACATTTCTTCATCCATTCATCTCTCAGTGGCCATTTAGGTTGCTTCCATGTCCTGGCTATTATAAATGGTGCTGCTGTGAACACTGGGGTACATGTATTAACATCTTTTTGTATTATGGCTTTTTCATGGTATATGCCTAGTAGTGGGATTGCTGGGTCATATGATAGTTTTCGTTTTGTAAGGAACCTCCGTACTGTTTTCCGTGGTGGTTTTATCAATTAACATTTCCCCCGTCAGTCCAAGAGCATTCCCTTTTCTCCACACCCTCTCCAACATTTGTTTGTAGATTTTTTGATGGTAGCCATTCAGACTAGTATGAAGTGATACCTCATTGTTTTTTTGATTTACACTTCTCCAATAATCAGTGATGTTGAGCATCTTTTCATTTGTTTGTTGTTGGCCTATAGTATTTTTTGTGTGTGTGTGATATTTGTCTGGTTTTGATATCAGGGTGATGATAGCCTCATAGAATGAGCTTGGAAGTGTTCCTTCATCTGCTACTTCTAGAAAGAGTTTCAGAAGACTACACGTTAACTCTTCTTTAAATGCATCATATAATTCACTTGTGAAGCCATCTGGTCCTGGACTTTTGTTTGTTGGAAGGTTTTAATCACAGTTTCAATTTCAATACTTGTAATTGACATGTTCATATTTTCTATTTCTTCTTGGATCAGTTTTGGAAGATTGTAACTTTCTAAGACTTTGTCCATTTGTTCTAGGTTATCCATTTTATTTGTGTTTAATTGCTTGTAATAATCTCTTATGAACGTTTATATTTCTGTAATGTCTGTTGTAACTTCTTCATTTCTAGTTTTATTGAGTCCTCTCACTTTTTTCTTGGTGAATGTAGCTAACGCTTTATCAATTTTGTTCATCTTCTCAAAGAACCAGCCTTTAGTTTTACTGATCTTTGTTAGTGGTCTGTTCATCTCTATTTCATTTATTTCTGCTCTGATATTTCTGATTTCTAGCCTTCTACTAACTTTAGGTTTTGTTTGTTGTTCTTTCTGTAGTTGCATTAAGTTTAGGTTGTTTATTTGAAATTTGTCTTATTTCCTGAGGTAAGATTGTATTGCTATAAACTTCCCTCTTAAAGCTGCCTTTGCTGCATCCCATAGGTTTTGGATTGTTGTGTTCTCATTGGTCTCTAGGCATTTTTTGATTTCCTCTTTGATTTCTTTAGTGATCCACTGGCTTTTTAGCCTCTTTGTGTTTGTGTTTTATATATATATATATATATATTTTTTTTTCTGTAGTTGATTTCTAATCTTACAGAGTTGTGCTTGGAAAAATGCTTGATATTATTTCATTTTTCTTAAATTTACTGATGCTTGATTTGTGGCCCAAGATGTTACCTATCCTGGAGATTGTTCCATGTACAGTTGAGAAGAAAGTGCATTCTGCTACTTTCGGATGGAATGTCATATAGTTAGTAGTTAAGTCTGTCTGGTGTAATATGTCATTTCAGACTTGTGTTTCCTTATTAATTTTCTGTTTTGATGATGTCCATTAAAATTCCCCACTATTAATGTGTTACTGTTGATTTTCCCCTTTATGGCCGTTAGCATTTGCCTTATATATTGAGGTGCTCCTGTGTGTGCTTAGTCACTCAGTCGTGTCCAACTCTTTGCGACCCCATGGACTGTAGCCTGCCAGGCTCCTCTATCCATGGGATCCTCCAGACAAGAATAATGGAGTAGGTAGTAGTTCCCTTCTTCAGGGGATCATCCCAACCCAGGGATCGAACTTGGGTCTCCTGCATTGCAGGTGGATTCTTTATAGTCTGAGCCACCAGGGAAGCATATATACAATTTTTATATCTTCTTCTTGGATTATCTCTTAAATATTATGTAATGTCCTTCCTTGTCTCTTGTAATAGTATTTAAAGTCTATCCTATCTTATATTAATATTGCTATTGCTGCTTTCTTTTGATTTCCATTTCCATGGGATGTCTTTTTCCATCACATCACTGTCAGTCTATATGTGTCCCTAGGTCTGAAGTGGCTCTTTCGTAGACAGCGTATATACAGCGCTTGTTTTTTTATCCATTCAGCCAGTCTGTGTCTTTTGTTTGGAGCACTTAAACCATTTACATTTAAAGTAATTATGGATGTGTATGTTCCTATTTCCATTTTCTTAATTGTTTTGGGTTTGTTTTTGTAGATCTTTTTATTCCCTTCTTCTTTTGTTCTCCTGTGATTTGATGACTATGTTTGGTGTTGTATTCAGGTTTTCTCCATTTTTTCCCTAAGATTTTGGATATCATTATTACTATCATTACTCTGAATTCTTTTTCAGGTAGATTTCCTGCCTCCTCTTCGTTTAGTTGTTCTTGTGAATTTTTAGCTTGTTCCTTCCTCTTTAGCATATTACTCTGTTGTCTCATTTTGTCTGACTTTCTGTGTTTGAGGTCTCCTTTCCAGAGGCTGTAGATCTTAGTTCCTCCTGTTCTGGTGTCTGCTCCCTGGTGGGTGAGGTTGGTCTAGGGGCTTATGCAGACTTCTTGGTAGGAGGGCTTGGTAC
Organism: Cervus canadensis; assembly: GCF_019320065.1. NCBI lineage: Eukaryota > Metazoa > Chordata > Mammalia > Artiodactyla > Cervidae > Cervus > Cervus canadensis. The sequence goes on along the minus strand of NC_057391.1, from coordinate 50,173,405 downwards.
TTACCCACTGGTGGGTAGAGGTGGCTCTTGTCCCTTGTCATGAGCAAGGCCATGTCATGGGGTGTGTTTTTAGGTGGCTGTGAGTTCAGTATGACTTTCAGCATCCTATTTTCTGTAATGGGCTGTGCTCCCATCTTGGTGGTTGTTTGGCCTGAGTCTTTCCAGCACTGGAGCCTGCAGGTTGGGTTGTTGGTTGGAGCCAGATCTTGGTGCCAAAATGTGGACCTCCAAGAGAGCTCATTCAGATCCGTTTCCCTGGAACTTCCACCACCAGTGTCTTTGCCTTCATGGTGAGTCATAGTTGACCTCAGACCCCTTGGTATGTGTAGCCTGGGTTCCTGTTGAGGTATCGCTCTCTGCAGGATCCCAGTGCATGTGAGATCTTGTGTGCATGCTCCAGAATAGAATCTCTGTTTTCCCCAGCCCTGTGGAGCTCCTACACTCAAGTCCTGCTGGCCTTTAAGACTGTGCCCCAAGGGTTCTTCCACCCAGTGCCAGACTTTCAGACTCTACTTGAGGTCTGTTTTCTGTAGAAACATTCCTGTATAGCCTTTGTAGGTTTAATATTTTTTGGTGCGTGTGTTGTTTTTAGTATAGACATCTCCCACTTCTTTCCTCTGTGTGTGCTGACAGTTATCCCCTGTATAGGAGGTGTGACTTACGTTGTGGAAACCAGAGCCTGCATTGGATGTTGAGCAGGGCCCGCCTTGTGCTCGGTCGTCACTGCCCTGTCAGAGGTGAGGTTCTATTCCCTAGTTATTGGATTAGAGGCCCCCAGGTCTGTTTCTTAGGTGTGGTTTTGATCTGCATGCGTGAGAAATTGGAATTGGAGCATTCCCACCAGGAGGAAAGCCACTGAGCATTCCTCCTCTGGAGCAGTTCACCGGTGGGTGTGCTCTGTTGTATGAGCTCTCAGATTGCACTGCTGTTGGCACTGCTCTGGGCCCCACCTTAACTGTGGATATGCTGGTAGTTGGCCCTGGTGTCTGTCAGATGTTATATTCACCAGGCCACCAGCATAGATCTGTTGAAGTCAGGTCCCAGGATGCAGTTATCATGGATATGGACCCACTGTAGGCACAATGGGGGCAGTTCATCCTCTGGCCTGGCCCAGCCCCCACGTATATATGCTCACAAAGTGTAAAGCTGCTAAAGGTAAGACCTGTCTTGGCTGCAGGAGTACTCATTATCCATTCAGATGTTCTGTAGGTACTTAGTGTACAAAGGCTATTGTGGTGATGTCAGTTCTAGGCTGCCCAGCTGGGAGAAGAGGTTTCATTTTTTGTTCCTTAGCTGCACAGCCCCTGAGGCCCAGCTGTAGTTTGAGCCCCACCTCTGCACATGGGCCATCCACAGGAGTCTGTTCCTGAGGCTGCCCCAGAACACAGGAATCCACCTTGGTGAGGAAGGGGTGTGGAGACATTGGCAGCTGGAGTTGCTGGAGCCCCAGTGGGGACAAGGGACTCAGAGGGAAGCTGGCAACCATGGCATGAGAGAGCTGGCCCCAGCCAGGGCCCTTCCTAGTGCCTTGGGAGGAAGGGCTGGTGCAGGGGGAGAGAGGCTACAAATGGCCCCACCCCTCTCCCATCACTCAACAATGACTCCCCTCTTCAGTGTTTCCTTCACAAGCATTCCAGGTTATGGATTTCCTCACTCTGGTCCCCTCAGACTGTCTCCCTGCAGCTAACTAGAGTCCTCTCCCCAGGTTTCCTCTCTAAATGCCAAGTTCCAGCACCAAACCCCTGTCTGCCCTGTGAACATGTGTCATTGAACATCTGTGTAGATCTCACTGTGTCCTGACTGCCCCAGACTGTTGCTCTGCTCTCCTTAGAATAGCGCCTGAAGCTCCCCTTCTCTCCCATCTGATTTCCTCAACAATGAGGAGGTTTCATCAGGTGCAGAAACCTCTCTCCTGCTTTAGCTCCCCACCCAGAAGTGCTGGCCCTGTCCCTCTTCCTCTGTTTTTCCTTTTCCCGTCTTTCTTTTGTCCTACCTGGTTATGTGGGCATCTTTTGTGTCCTTTTAGGTGTCTGAGGTCCTCTGTTAGTGTTCAACTGGTGCCCTGTGAGAATTGTTCCATTTATAGATGATTCTCAATGCATTTGCAGACACATAAACGCCACATTCTCCTACTCCTCCATCTTGACTGTCTTTTGTCATCTTTTTACTTTTAATCTGTCTCTACTGAAAATGAGTTTGCTACAGAAACCACATAATTGACTTTTGCTTCTTTATCCACTCTCACAGCCTTTGTCTCTTATTGGAATGTTCAGTTCCTTTACATGATATAGTTTTTGGTGTTTGGATTTAAATTTGCTATCTTCCTATTTGTTTCCTATTTTTCCCAACTGTTCTTTGTTACTTTTCCTCCTTTGAATTGAATATTTTTTAGTATTCCATTTTTCTCCAACATTAGCTATAGCTAGGTTTAGATTTAATGTTTACAATACACATATTTAACATATTACAGTCTACCTTCAAATCATGTTATAGTATTTCACATATAACATAACACTTTCACAGTATACTCCATCTTCTTCTTTTGGGGTCATACATTTATCTTTAAATGTCATACATCACACAACATTTTCTCTTTTAACAGTCATTTGTATTTTAAAGAGATGAAGATATTTGCCATTTCTTATATTTTCACTCTAGATGTTTTTCCATACTTCTGTTTGAAATAATACCTTTTCTCTCTTTTTTTTTAAATAACTACCTTTTCAATTTTTGTGGTGCCAGTTTACTAGTCACTACTTCTTTTTGTTTGTCTGTAAAAGACTGTTTTTCCTTACCTGAAAAAAAACTTTTTATTTTGAAATGATTATAGAGTCACATGAAGTTGCAAAAATAGTACAGTGAAGTCCTGTGTACCCTTCACTCAGTTTCCCTCAATAACTAACATAATTGTACAGTATTAAAATGAGGAAACTGACATTGGTACAATCCATAGACCTTATTCAGATTTTATTAGTTTTTGTATGTACTTGTGTGTTTTTGGAAGTGAGAAATAGATTTAAGGGACTAGATCTGATAGAGTGCCTGATGAACTATGGACGGAGGTTCGTGACATTGTACAAGAGAAAGGAATCAAGACCATCCCCAAGGAAAAGAAATGCAAAAAAGCAAAATGGCTGTCTGAGGAGGCCTTAAAATAGCTGTGAAAAGAAGAGAAGCGAAAAGCAAAGGAGAAAAGGAAAGATATACCCATTTGAATGCAGAGTTCCAAAGAATAGCCAGGAGAGATAAGAAAGCCTTCCTCAGCGATCAATGCAAAGAAATAGAGGAAAACAATAGAATGGAAAAGACTAGAGATCTCTTTAAGAAAATTAGAGATACCAAGGGAACATTTCATGCAAAGATGAGCTCAATAAAGGACAGAAATGGTATGGACCTAACAGAAGCAGAAGGTATTAAGAAGAGGTGGCAAGAATAAAAGATCTTAACAACCCAGATAATCACGATGGTGTGATCACTCACACTAACCTAGAGCTACACATCCTGGAATGTGAAGTCAAGTGGGCCTTAGGAAGCATCA